>NC_057754.1:2532578-2538289 GCF_004010195.1 Chiloscyllium plagiosum
ATCTGCCGCTTCCGGTTGTCAGTTCCAGCTGTCCGTTGCAGGACAAGCCAAACAGAGACAGCCAGGGAATTCCTAGAGGCATGACACTCATCCACAGATTCAATCAATAAGCACATCGACCTGGACCCAATATACCGGCCACTGCAGTGGACAGCTGGAACTGACAACCGGAAGCGGCAGATACAAATCACTATAAATGCCGGAGGAAACATCACAGAAGCGCTTCACAGGGGGCTCCCAAGCACTGAGGATGTCACCTAGACAGGGGACAAAACATCTGCAACACAAATTTCCAGCTCGGCGAACAGAACCACAACAACGACCATCCGAGCTACAAATCTTCTCCCAAACTTTGAACCTCTTTTACCTCCCCCACCCCATTCCTCTTGAAACATCTGAACCCTGGAACATCCTACAAGCGTTCCTGTCCCTGTAATATCCAAGTCTCTGTAATGGCCACAACATCATACTGATCCATGCTCTGAGTTGGTCACCCTTATTCCTGATACTACTTACATTAAAATAGACACACTTCAGCCCATCACACTAACTGCATTATTGCCCTATCAAGTGCCTATCCCTCCTCACAGACTGTCTGCATGATGTATCTGGCTGTTCTCTCCCTACTCCATCATATGATCTGTAGCTCAGGTTCCCACCCCCCGCCCATCTAGTTTAAACCCTCCTGAAGAGCTCTAGCAAACTTCCCGCCTGGGACGTTGGTGCCCTTCCAGTTCAAGTGCAATCTGTCCTTCTTGTACAGGTCCCACCTTCCCCAGAAGGTATCCCAATGATCCACATAGAGTCATAGAGATGTACAGCACAGAAACAGACCCTTCGGTCCAACCTGTCCACGCCAACCAGATATCCCAACCCAATCTAGTCCCACCTGCCAACACCTGGCCCATATCCCTCCAAACCCTTCCTATTCATATACCCATCCAAATGCCTCTTAAATGTTGTAACTGGACCAGCTTCCACACTTCCTCATTCCATACACACACCACACTCTGTGTGAACAGGTTGCCCCTTAGGTCTCATATGAAGAACAGATCACTGAGACAAGTCAGAATATATACCTTTCTATTTTGGCTATAAACCACTGGACTTATTTGCTGAACACTAAGCAGATAAAGTTGGCTTTTTAGAGGTCAACCCTCTGAACCCAAATTCTTGAATTTCCCTTCAACTCTGTCAGTTTCGAAATGACTGCAATCTCATTGCGAAACAGCAAAGATATTGCTCTAGATTTCTAGAACATGGAATTTTCATACCAGGTTGGATGACCAGAATGTTATTTTTTGAACCAGATGCATTGACCTTTTTTTGTGGAACCAATTAACCTGTCTCAATTGCTTGGTAAAATAAAGTTAAAAATCACACAACACCAGGTTATCATCCAACAGGCTTAATTGGAAGCACACTAGTCCACTATCACCTGATGAAGGAGCGTCGCTCCGAAAGCTAGTGTGCTTCCAATTAAACCTGTTGGACTATAACCTGGCGTTGTGTGATTTTTAACTTTGTACACCCCAGTCCAACACCGGCATCTCTAAATCATTGGTAAATTAAGACATGGATGCAGCTATTAGTTAAGAACAACAGACTTACTCAAATAGACCTACACAAAGTGGATTGTTATCGGATGGATGCTATTCTCTAGACAACGAGTAAAGCATCATCAATCTACATTTGCAAGATTAAATATGAATTACGAAGGGAATACAGTGCTGTCTGTGTAATCAAACAACTGCGTGTTTCACTTCTGCCATCCAGTTCCAAACAAAACATCCACTGGAAGAGATTAGGCCTTGCTCATGGCTAAATAAAAATGTCTCATTGCCACATTGGGTTCTGGAAGGCTGTAAAATCAAGAGATTCAAAGGCCCACCTTCAAAACCGTTGTTTGTAATCGGAGAGTGAGGACTTCGGCAAACTCTGCTTCAACGGGCACCTAATGAACCGGCACTTTCGATAAACCGCCAAAACAAAGGTCTGCCTCAAACACCAGCAGGTTCCGGTTACCGCAAGGTCTGAGTAGTCAGGTCAGCCTGTGAGTGAGAAAAGCTCTTTTCTGGTACATTTAAGGCCAAGTTGCTTTATTATCTAAGTGATGTATGT
This sequence comes from Chiloscyllium plagiosum, assembly GCF_004010195.1. Lineage (NCBI taxonomy): Eukaryota > Metazoa > Chordata > Chondrichthyes > Orectolobiformes > Hemiscylliidae > Chiloscyllium > Chiloscyllium plagiosum. Next base: position 2,534,700 of record NC_057754.1, read on the forward strand.
TGTAAATAAAAAGTATTAACAGAGATGTGCTATAAGAAGGATGTTGTGAAACCTGAAAGGGTTCAGAAAAGATTTACAAGGATGTTGCCAGGGTTGGAGGGTTTGAGCTACAGGGAGAGGTTGAATCGGCCGAGGTTATTTTCCCTGGAGCGTCGGAGGCTGAGGGGTGACCTTATAGAGGTTTATAAAATCATTAGGGGGCATGGATAGGGTAAATAGACAAGGACTTTTCCCTGGGGTGAGGGAGTCCAAAACTAGAGGGGCATAGGTTTAGGGTGAGAGAACAAAAATTTAAAAGGGACCGAAGGGCAATTTTTCACGCAGAGGGTGGTGTGTGTATGCCAGAGGAAGTGGTGGAGACTGGATTACAAAGGATTTAGAGGGATATGGGCCAAATGCTGGCAAATGGGACTAGATTAATTTAGGATATCTCGTCGGCATGGACTAGAGTTGGACCAAAGGGTCTGTTTCCGTGCTGTACATCTCTATGGCTCTAAACGTGTATATCCCCTGCATGATGATTTTATTACCTTAGTGTGTGTTTGTTAAATTGATAGTGGATCTTTTCGTCAACCCGAATATTCGATCAACCCCGTGCTCCCCCCTAGGTGCTGGTTAATGAACGGTTTGTTGTATTTGGATCAGTGTGGGACAGACTGGGGCTGGATATCAGGCTATAGAAGCACAGGACAAGGTGGGGACACCCCGTGCCACCCCCCCCCCGCCAGAACCCAGCTTCCCAGAGAAACACCAGACAACAAGAGCAGCCCGAATGCTGTTCAAAGGGAAAGTGATGGGACTGCGCGGTGGGGGGGGGTGATGATCAGTGAAGATGGACAGACCCTCACCACATCGGCTCGTCTAAGTGCACCTGACTGCGCCACGTTTGGAAACGTCGTCATGGCTCCCGTACAGGAAACCAAGGAATTGCGCACAGAAAGATCCCACAGACAGAAACGCAAAGACGGCTTTTGTCCTTACTACTTGGCAAAGGGAGCAAACAGCGGCCCCAACATACGGCTGCTGTCTGTCCAATAAAAGGTGGTGGTTGACACATCAGAGATGGTCGGGCTGGCTCTCAGTGTCTGTCCCAAAGACAGCACCTCTGACAATGCAGCACTCCCTCAGTCTGGGAGATTTGACAGAGGTGTGCAAGATGATGAGAGGCACAGATAGAGTGAATAGCCAGAGACTTTTTCTCAGAGTAGAAATATCTATCATGAGGGGGCATAATTTTAAGATGATTGGAGGAAGTTTTCCAGAGATGTCAGAGGCAGGTTCTCTACACAGAGAGTGGTGGGTCCGTGGAATGCATTGCGGTAGTAGAGTCAGATATATTAAGGACATTTAAGCAACTCTTGGATAGGCACATGGATGACAGTAAAATGAAGAGTACATAGGTTAGTTTGATCTTAGAGTAGGATAAAAGGTTAGCACAACATCAAGGGGTGAAGGGTCTGTGCTGCACTGTACTGTTCCACGTTCTATGCATCTTCCATCTCAGTGCCCCAGGGTGGAATGGGAGATTGGCAAAGGGGCATGTTACAGAATGGGCTTGGTGGGTGGTGAGTTGGGGGTTGAATGGTTGATTACAGCCCGGTACAGGGTACAACAGCTGGTTTATCTGTGTATTGCTTCAGAGAGATAGAGAATTGGAAATATATCGGCCGTTCCTTCATCGCCAACGGTTCCTGGAGCTCACTCCCTAATGGGCACTGTGTGGGTATCTCTACGGAGGTTCAAGAAAGCAGCTCCCCACCACCTTCCCAAGGACAATTCGGGACGGGCCATTAATGCTGGGCCTGGCCAGCGAGAATCCCATCCTGCGCACAAATTGAGAGAAACAGAATCTTGGGCAGAAAAGGGGTTTGGCACAGGGTTTTGAGGGAGACTGCAGGGGGTGAGGAATGCAGTAAGTACAGCGAAGCTTTCTTCTGTTTTCAATCACATCCTAGTAATTAGAGCTGCCTGGTGCCTTGAGCTCAGACGGCTGATTGCGTCAGCCACTTCCTGTTTAAATGATTAGAAATGGCATTTCCAAATTGTTGCAGGCTGCTGGATGGGTTAGCAAGCAGCACGTATTTTGATTGTAAACTCACTTACATTGATCTCACTGGATAATACATTAGTCGGCTGCTTACTTATGAACCACTGCCAGGGATTTGATTTTCTGATTTGGCAGGGTTTGAGAGAGCAACGCTGTCTTCAAAGAAGGGGAAGGCGGTGGAGGAGTTTAAGTGATGGCTGTAAAGTTGACTCAGTGTGGGAAATAGTTTGCCTCTCTGAGGCTGGGAGTTGCCCGGGCAGAGACGATGCAGGGCAGGGCTGCAGACTGAGTGATTGATCGCTCCACACCCAGACGTTACACCTTGGGCAAAGAAGAAAAGCCCAGAGGGCTGTGGATGTCAGAAATCTGAGAAAAAAAAAAGCAGGAAGTGCAGGAGAAACCCCCGGGTAGTGTCTGTGGAGAGGGAGACAGAGTTAACCAACCAGAGGCCTTCACAACCTCAAGCCCTTTCTCTCTCGAGGAAGGCACGGGGGGTGGGGTTGTGGCTCAGTGGTTAGCACTGCTGCCTCACAGCACTGGGGACCCAGAGACCTGGGTTCAATCCTACCCTGAGAGTTTACACATTCTCCCGCACATCACAGATGTGCCGGTTAGGTGGATTACCCATGGGAATTATAGAGTGGGATGCTCTTTGGGGTTGTTGTGGGCTGAATGGCCTGCTCCCACACTGTAGGGATCCTACTGTTTTCCCCTTCACCAAGGGGACATCAACAGCCTCGCTTGGTACAGTCTGTCCTTACAGTGCAGTACTGAGGCAGTGCCAATTGTTGGGTTAAACTGAAGAATTCTCCATTTTTTAATTTTAATTTTTCAGCTTTAATTCCCAAAGCCCACACCGTGATAACCTCACACCTTCCATTGTGTGATGTTCTTGGAGCTATCATTCTGTACTTAGAGTTATAGAGATGTACAGCACGGAAACGGACCCTTTCAGCCCAATTGGTCCACACCGACCGGATATCCTGAATTTAATCCAGTTGATCGAGACTCTCTCTCTCTCCCGCAAGATTCCATGATGGAGTGACTCTGACTTCAACAGGGGGGGGAGTAAAATAGGAATGTAGGGTTGTGGGCAGGGGGAGGAGTGGTGGTGGTGTATAATTACAACAACAACTTGTCTTGATATAGTGCCTACCAATGCAATGAAGTGGCCCAAATTATTCGTGACAAAGATTTAATGCTGATCAAGTATTTTGTCGCTACCCTAATCTTACCTCCATTGAGTGTGAGTCTCAGAGTTTTAGGAAACAGCTTAAAAACAGGGCGAGAGATTCCAGAGATAGGGAGGGGGTGTAGGGGGCTGCAGGGGGTTACAGAGATAGGGAGGAGGTGTAGGGGCTAGAGGGAGTGACAGAGATAGGGAGAGGGTGTAGGGGCGGAAGGGGTGACAGAGATAGGGAGGGGGTGTAGGGGCTGGAGGAGATAGGGAGGAGGTGTGGGGGGTAGAGGGAGTGACAGAGATAGGGAGAGGGTGTAGGGGCGGAAGGGGCGGAAGGGGATAGGGAGGGGGTGTAGGGGGCTG
>NC_057754.1:2541497-2547999 GCF_004010195.1 Chiloscyllium plagiosum
GCCAATCCACCCTAACCTGCACATCCCTGTGGCTAGAGTCTAATTACCATACATACTCAAGTGATAGTCGACCTCATGTAAAAGTTGACCCTCTCTATTTGGCCAAAAGTCTGGAACTTTCCATATATAGAGTCATAGAGATGTACAGCACGGAAACACACGCTTATGTCCAACCTGTCCATGCCGACCAGATATCCCGATCCAATCTAGTCCCACCTGCCAGCACCCGGCCCATATCCCTCCAAATCCTTCCTGTGTAAAGGTCTTTACAGATAACAGATCAACATTTGAGAGTCAAGGTATTGTCCCGTACATAAATGTTACGATGAGGAGATGAATTTTTTTCTCGTGCTATTGTGATTTGGTGCACAATTCACGGCAATTCAGTTCGAAAGAGTCAGGTGACAACCAACCCCATGGCATAGTCATGTACCTAGTTGAGGTTTTGAAATTTCTCCATCATTTTGTGTAAAAATGCCCTCCAGGGAAAAAAAAACAACGTATATCAGCGTTTAAACCGCAAGGTATTGAAGTTGCAGAGAGGACAAATATCTGTGGAGTGGTAAGAGAATTTTGTGTTTCGGAAAAAGATATCGAACCAACCTCGGACAATGCTAACGCGCAAGTGCGCCAACAGAGGTAAACTAAGCAAGTGGCCACTATTGGAGAAAACAAGGGTTGCTGAGCGGGTACTAGAGAATGGGTCAAACCGCAAAATGTATGAGTGCTAATGTGTTAATCAGAATCCATGCATGAAACGAATCAGGGAAGGATGGAATTTCAGATTTTACAGGCAAATGCTACATGGTACATAAGGTCCATCAGAAGGCATGACTTGGCACTTCAGCAGAGAACTAAGTTTGCTGAACGAGAAGACATTTCAGTGTCACCAGCTGGTGACCAGAATTCGGCAGAAGGAAGGCTACAAGTTACCACGCATTGGGAACACGGACAAATCACCTATTACTCTCGACATGTGGGAGAATTGAACTGCAAAGTAAAGAGGGGAAACAAACAGTATCGGTGAGAACCACTGGCCATGAGGAAAGTGGCTTTCCTTTTTTTTTAGAATAGATTCCCTACAGTGTGGAAACAGGCCCTTCGGCCCAACAAGTCCACACCGACCCTCCGAAGAGTAACCCACACAGACCTATTTCCCTCTAACTAATGCACCTAACACTATGGGACAATTTAGCCTGGTCAATTCACCGGGCCTGCACATCTTTGGATTGTGGGAGGAAACCGGAGCACCCGGAGGAAACTCACGCAGACACGGGGAGAACGTGCAAACTCCACACAGACAGTCGCCCGAGGCCGGAATCGAACCTGGGTCCCTGGTGCTGTGAGGCAGGAGTGCTAACCACTGAGCCACCGTGCCGCTCCAATGTTATTTCTTGTATGACTGATGGCACCAAGTTAAAACCGATGGCTGTTTTTGAGGGAAAAAAACTTCACCAAAGGAGAAATTTCCAAAAGGAATTGTTATCCATGTACTCCCGCAAGGCTGGATTGATGAAGGTGGATAAGGGAAGTTTGGAATTTACTGATGGGCTACACAAGGAAAAGAGTTTGCCTGTCTGGGACCAGTTTAGATCCCATCTAGTGACGAATGTTGTTGCTAACATTCAATCACAGGACACAGACATAGCTGTAATTCCCAGAGGATGTACCAGTGTTTTGCAACCAACAGATGTTGGTAACAATAAGATAGATATTGGTATCTGGTATCAATAAGATAGATATTGGTATCAATAAGATAGATATTGGTATCAATCAGCCATTTAAGGATATGATGAGAATGAAGTGGGATAGCTGGATGGGTGATACAGGAAAAAACAACATACACGTACGGAGGCTGTCACTGTCCCTGATGGGTGAATGCTTCATTGATTCATGGAAGGAAAATAAAAGCTGAAACTATTTTCAAATCGTTCAAGAAACGTGGAACTTCGAATGCATTAGACAGCACAGAGGACGATTATCTATGGGGTGACATAGATGACGCAGCAGCAGCAGAAGTTGTGCTATCGCTGACTACAATTAGCGAGGATGAGGAGGGTCTGTATGATGATACCTTCACCCTGATGTGTATTAAGATTTATTCGGTGCTGAAGATGCTGAACGTATGATTAAGCAGGATTTTAATGAACTTTTGCATTTGACATGTTTCCGACGTACTGGTAATTGTGATTTAAAGTTGTATTATATTTCCTGCTTGACATTTTGTAGGTAGAAATGAAAGCTTACTACTGGCAATTCATTTTTGTTTCTATTGTCTGTATCTGATAATTACCATAATTGGTTGCGTTTTCTTTCTTTCTTCGTTTAGAGACCAATCGGGGCTCTGCTAATGATACAGTATGAAGTTCAGCCCCACAAAACTAAAATCCATGAATAGTCAACCTCATAAATGTAACCTTAAAAAGTAGTCTAAAGAAATTTGACTATTACTCGAGCATATATGGTACTTGTAATAAACTAATTCCTTTTTAAGTACAGTAACCTGGTGTATGCTTTTTCTCAACCTGGGTCTGATAATTAGGTAAAATTGGAGAATATTGTGTACTTAAGAGTCAAACAGCACAGAAACAGACCCTTTAGTCCATGCCGAGCATATTCCCAAACTGAACTAGTCCCACCTGCCCCCTCCTGGCCCATATGCCTCCAAATGTTTCCTATTCGTCTACCCACTTTTAAATGTTACAAATCATACAACACCAGGTTATAGTCCAACAGGTGTAATTGGAAGCACTAGCTTACGGAGTGGTGCTCCCTCATCAGGTGCTTGTGTAACTGCACCCACAATCCACCACTTCCTCAGGAAGTTCATCCCACACACAAACCAACCTGTGTGTTTAAAATAAAAATTGCCTTCCCCACCTCAAACCACCCCCCCCCCCATGTCTTTTCAAAATCTCTCTCCTCTCATCTTAAAAATGTGCCTCCTAGTCTTGAAATCCCCCATCCGAGGGAAAAGACACCGGCCACTCACCTTGTCTCTGCCCCTAATGATTTTATCAGCCTCTATGAAGGTCACCTCCTCCGATCCGGTGAGAAAAGTCCCACCCTATCCAGCCTCCCCTTAATTCAAGTCCTCTGACTCCCAGCAGCGTTTTCAAAACCTGAATGTTTGTGACGCTTCCGGCTAAATTTCCAGCGTGCGGATGCAGTTAGGTGTGACAATGCATCCATAGAGTCTACCACCATTTAGTAATGCTAGCTAGCCTTATCTCAAAGTCTGTATTTGTCCTGCATTAGTGATGGGGAAGTCAGGGAGCAGAACTCTGCATGACCTCCGGCCATTTGACTGGCAAAGTTTCCTACCTCAATAAACAGGGCGAGCAAGGGTACAGTTGTTCTTTATTTCAGATTGTCAGATTAATCTTACAATTGTACCGGATCTGAGAACAAATATTCTCAATTGTTCAGTTTAAGGCACTTAGGAGGAGGGATAAATACATTGGGATCACTGATTCCTGTGGTTAAGTCATAGAACCTAGAAATTTAAATAAAAACAAAATGAGTACAGGCTTGTTCAGTGTTAAGAACAATGTCTAACCATAGGATTAATTGATATTTAGCAAGGTGTGTACAGGGTGGAGATTTTTCTTCTGAACTTTCAATTTGTAGAGTTACTTTGGGCTTGGTAAGGAGGCTGGATGACGGTTTGTTTATTAGAGTCATAGAATCCCTACAGTGTGGAAACAGGTCCTTCGGCCCAACAAGTTCACACTTACCCTCCGAGGAGTAACCCACCCAGACCCATTCCCCTGCAGTTATCCCTGACTAATGCGCACACCCGACACATTCCTGAACACTGTGGGACAATTTAGCACGGGCCAATCCACCCTAACCTACACATCCCTGGGCACTATGGGACAATTTAGCACGGCCAATCCACCCTAACCTACACATCCCTGGGCACTATGGGACAATTTAGCATGGCCAATCCACCCTAACCTGCACATCCCTGGGCACTATGGGACAATTTCCCACGGCCAATCCACCCTAACCTGCACATCCCTGGGCACTATGGGACAATTTCCCATGGCCAATCCACCCCAACCAGCACATCCCTGGGCACTATGGGACAATTTAGCATGGCCAATCCACCCCAACCAGCACATCCCTGGGCACTATGGGACAATTTAGCATGGCCAATCCACCCTAACCTGCACATCCCTGGGCACTATGGGACAATTTAGCATGGCCAATCCACCCTAACCTGCACATCCCTGGGCACTATGGGACAATTTAGCATGGCCAATCCACCCTAACCTGCACATCCCTGGGCACTATGGGACAATTTAGCATGGCCAATCCACCCTAAACTGCACATCTTTGGACTGTGAGAGGAAACCGGAGCACCTGGAGGACTCCCACGCAGGGAGAAAGCACAATATCCACCCGGGCAGTAATAGAGTCATAGAGTCATAGAGATGTACAGCATGGAAACAGACCCTTCGGTCCAACTCGTCCATATCCTAACCTAATCTAGTTTCACTTAGAGTCATAGAGATGTACAGCATGGAAACAGACCCTTCGGTCCAACTCATCTATGCTGACCAGATATTCCAACCTAATCTAGTCCCTTTTGTTAGCACTTGGTCCATTTCTCTCTTAACCCTTCCGATTTATGTCCCCATCCAGATGGCCTGAAAATGTTGCAATTGTACATTTCCCACGGCCAATCCACCCTAACCTGCACATCCCTGGGCACTATGGGACAATTTCCCACGGCCAATCCACCCTAACCTACACATCCCTGGGCACTATGGGACAATTTAGCACGGCCAATCCACCCTAACCTGCACATCCCTGGGCACTGTGGGACAATTTCCCACGGCCAATCCACCCTAACCTGCACATCCCTGGGCACTATGGGACAATTTAGCACGGCCAATCCACCCTAACCTACACATCCCTGGGCACTATGGGACAATTTAGCACAGCCAATCCACCCTAACCTGCACATCCCTGGGCACTGTGGGACAATTTAGCACGGCCAATCCACCCTAACCTGCACATCTTTGGATCGCGGGATGAAACTAGAGCACCTGGAGGAAACCCACAGGGAGAATGTGCAAACTCCACACAGACACTTCAAGTCCACGTGGAGATTGGGGAAGGGGGTAGGGATTAGCACTTCAGTGCATGAAAGAAAAAAAGGTAGAGAGGACCAAAACTAGGTTGTCTCCAAGCAACAGAGGCGCAGTGACGCAGTCAGAATAATTCAAAGTGGGGTATGTGAGAGAGCGTAGGCTAATACAGTATGTCTGCCTCTCTGACAAGAAACCAGGCAAAACCTGTTGGAAACAGAGTTCACAGGAACCCACACGTGGTACTGAAGTTTGGTTTGCAGTTTGTCTTGGGGAGAGGTACCAGCCGAAGGAATATAGCTCCGAGTGAATGCACATGAATTTGCCAAAAGGAAGCCTGTTCCAGTGGAGCCAGCCTCAGCAGTAAACCTTAGCGTGTGAATAGCAGCGACTCTTCACTGACGTTTGGGTTTTGCTCAGGGCCTTGCCGGGATTAAAATAGTGAATCTTCCTGAAAGCAAAAGGCATCTTCATCAACGCATTTCATCCTGCACTGATCGGGACAATTTGCAAGAATTCCAATAGAAGGGAAAACCAACGTGTTGTCCTGTATGAAAGAAGAATGCTAATGGGTTGCCAGGTGGGCTCTAATTGGTCGTGACAGTGCCATGCAGCAGGGGATGATGATTGACAGTTAACTGACAGATTTGTTCAGATTGGATGGTTCCCCCCTTTGTTGGTATTCTTGCAAATTGTCACTGCTCATCCCTAATCACTCCCCACTACAAGGTGATAGTGAGCTGCCTTCTTGAACTGCTGCAGTCCTGCAGGGGCACCCACAGTGCTGTGAGGGAGGGAGTGCCAGCATTTTGACCCAGTGACAGGGAAGGTACAAGTGATCTAGTTCCCAAGTCAGGATGGCGTGCAGCTCAGTGGGAAATGGTACCTGCTGCCCTTGTCCATTGGGGGGGTAGAGGGTGTCGGTTTGAAAGGTGCTGTCCAAGGAGTGTGCTGTGGTCCACTGTGGATGGTACACACTGCTGTGACTGTGTCAGTGGTGAAGGAAGTGAATGAAGGTGGTCCATGGGGTGTCAACCAAGTGGGCTGGTTTGTCCTTGGTTGTAAGGACTAGAAGGTGATGTACAGAGGTAAGGAGGGATGTCAGAGCTAGAGGAGGTCAGAGAGATAAGGAGAGGTGTGTAGTGGCCGGAGTTTGTATAGAGGTAGGGAGCGATGTCAGGACTGGAGGAGGTGACACAGAGACAGGAAGGGATGTCAGGGCTGGAGAAAGTGACAGAGAGATTGGAGGGGTGTCGGGACTTGAGGAGGTGACAGAGAAGGGGAGGGGTGTGTAAATGCTCAAGGATGTTACAGAGATAGGGAGGGGTGTATTGGGGCTGGAGAAGGTTAAGAGATAGGGCGGGGTGTACAAGGACTGGAAGGGGGTTTACAGAGATAGGCAG
>NC_057754.1:2548190-2607051 GCF_004010195.1 Chiloscyllium plagiosum
ATAGGGAGGGGGTGTAGGGGCTGGAGGGGGTTACAGAGATAGGGAGGGGTGTAGGGGCTGGATGGGGTTACAGAGATAGGGAGGGCTAGTGAGGTTGGAGGAGGTGACAGAGATTGGAAGGGGGTGTAGGGGCTGTCACACATTATGGAGGAACACTGACTTACTCAGAAGCAACAGCCTTCACTATCTCCCCGAGTTGTGCACTCAGGACTTGCAGCGCGGACCTGTGGCCTCTGTTGTACAAGTGAGGTCCATGGAGGGAAATCAGGTTGGGGGATCATTTATCATACATCTCCCTCAGCTCCTCTCCTGTTGATTTTAGACCCAGTGCCCCCCTACAACACAAGGGAATGAGAACAAGGGATATTCCTCTCCATCTGTGGTGAGTCGAGGCTGCGTTTTGAATGATCTCCTGTGTTCTCAGGGTCTGTGTATTGCACAAGACAGCTGTTTGAGAATGGAAGGCTCCAGGCCCCATCCCCATTTGCAGGGACCAGTGTGTGTCCCTGAGCAGGGAATCTCACTGCAGCACACCTTCCCAGCCCAGAAATGGTACCCATGCTCCCTCTGGTGACGCAGGTAGGTCATAACAGCAGCCAGTGCCAGACATGGGAAAGCAGTGGCTCAAGGTCAGAAAGGTCGAGTCTCCCTCCTGACCCTCAAGCTGACTCGTGTGGTGCTGCTGCTGGAGTGCTGCACTGTCACAGGCACCTTGAGACAGACTCCCAGGTAGATGGGAGAAGCTCCTCAGTACTGGTGCTGTGGGGGTGGGCTTGTGGGTTGCCCTCAGTTTGACTGTCTGGATGGCAGTTTGCACATTCTCCATGTGTCCACGTGGGTTTCCTCTCATCGTCCATAGTTGTGCAGGTTAAGGTAGATTGGCCATGCTAAGCGTCCAGGGACGTGCAGGTTGTGGGTGTGGGGTGGGGGTTTAGCCATGGTAAACGCAGGGTTACAGGGATGGGGGAAATGGTATGCTCATTGGAGGGTCATTGCAAATTCAATAGGCCGACTGCAGAGATTCCCTACAAGTCCTGATGAAGGGTCCCGAACCAAAATGTCGACTTTCCTGCTCCTCCAATGCTGTGCCCTTCCTGCTCCACATTTTATCGTCTTCTCTACAAGTCCAAATGTTTTGTGCTCGGAGTGGTTCCATGGGGGTTGGTGTGTGCAGGAAGGTCATGCCTGTCCCTTTGTTTAAGGGACCAAATATGTGAGGGATAGGCCGTATAATTATCGATCACTCGGTCTGACCTCAGTAGCGGGCAAATTACTTTTCAAAAAAATCAATTGAGAGAAACAGTCACTTAGAAAGGCATTGATTAATCCAGGATAGTCAGCATTGTTTGGCTAAGGGAAGGTTGTATCATGCTACTTTAATTTGCTGAGGATGTAACACGGGGGATTGGGGAGGGTAGTGCAGTGAATGCGGGTTTGAATCAGCTCCCTTCAGACAAGGCCCCAAGTGGCAGACAAGGGGAATGGGACGAGATGGATCCAAAGTAACTCGGCATCAGGAAATGAAGGATAAAGGATGATGGATGAAAGTGGTTTCTAGTGGTGTTCCACAGGGGCTCACAGAGTTGGGTCCCCATGCTGTCTGCTCAAAGTATTAATGATTTAGGCTTAAATGTGGGAGGCACAATTAGGAAATATGCAGATTGTCCGGGTCGAGAGTGTGGTGCTGACTGATAACAAAGAGGATGGGTGTCGATTGCAGGAAGATGGTTTGATTGCGTTGGTGGTGGTGGGGTGTGTGTGACAAATCTGAAAGTTCTGGGTTGGGGAAGAAAAAACAGAGCAAAGGAAACTCAGCAAGCAAGGAGGGTATTGACAGGGTAGAGGAGGGGAGACACCTTGGACATTACACCCACAAGTCCCTGAAGGTGGAACGTTGTGGAGATAAGGAATTAAAGAAAGTATTTGGGATGCCTTCTGTCACTGGTTCTGAATGCAAGGGTAGGGATGCAATGCTGGTGCTGTACCAGACACTAGTAAGGCCACAGCTAGAGGTTTCTGTACAGTTCTGGTCCCCACATTACAGGACGTACAGGGGAAATTTACAAGAATGTTTGCAGGGTTTGTAAAGTGCAGCGATGCAGAAAGATTGGATAGTTTAGGGTTGTTTCCTCTTAGAACAGAGGAGGCTGAAGGCTGGCTTAATCAAGCTGTACAAAATAATGAGGGGATTGGGGAGAGCGGACAGATCTGTTCCTTTAGTGTCGGGAGTGTGGTGCTGGAAAAGCATACGAGGTCAGGCAGCAACTGAGGTGCAGGAGAGTCCACGTTTCTGCCAAAAGCCATTCCTGATGAAGGGCTTTTGCCAGAAACGTTGACTCTCCTGCTCCTCGGATGCTGCCTGACCTGCTGTGCTTTTCCAGCACCACACTCTCGACTCTGAGCTCCAGCATCTGCGGTCGTCCTCACTTCTGTCTATTCCTCGTGGTCAACTTCCAAAGGGGTACAGATTTAAGGTTACTCGCAGAAGGATTAGAGGGGACGAAAGGGATAATCTTTTCACCCAGAGACTGGTGGGTGTCTGAAATTCTCTGTCCAGTTCAGTGTTTGCGACAGGAAACCCCTTCACTCATTTAAAATGAAGCTGGGTCTGCTCCTGAAGAGCTGGAACCTGCAGGGTTACAGACCCCCGGCTGCTGCTCAATGGGATTTGAGCAGGCGGCTAGTTTCCTCGGCACAGACACGAGGGGCTGAATGGCCTCTTTCTGCGCTGTAACTTTTCAGTGGTTGTAGAGTGCCGTGTTTGCATTTGAAGGGCAGCAGTGGTTCTGGTATCTCTGGGCTGAGGGAGCTGGGGACGGGTGAGGGGAGGGAAACAGAGCTAACTCCACACATTTACCCCCCCACCCTTCTCCCCCCCAGCTGATATCTCAGTGTGTTCATGTGCTGCTGTGGGAGGAGAGAGCCAGGTTCAGTGGCCATAGTTTGGCCTACCCAGTCACCAACCCCAGGACATTTCGCCATGCAGCCCAGCGAGTGACAGGCGTGGGAACAGAGAGGATTGGAGGGGGTGAGATGCTGGGGGAGGGAATGAATGAATAAAAGGACAAAGGCAGAGAGAACGTCAAGCTACTCACATCTCAGTGACCCAGCCAGTCTCCTTGGTGTAAATGACCTCAGATACGGGCAGACAGCCGACCTCCGTGAACGTCGCCATGTAGTGCACTGGGTGGGGGAGAAAAAACACACATTGGTAAAGACAGGGTTATGTCAACTGCCCAGTTCTGAAAAAGGTTCACCTGACGCAAAACATTAACTCTGGTTTCTCTCCACAGATGCTGCCAGACCTGCTGAGCTTCTCCAGAAATATCTGTTTTTGTCTCCATTTGGACAGAGGTTGACTGATTTGATTGCATCACGTGCAGACTGTTCCATCATGGAGGGTGGGGGGGGGAAGCATGAGAAGAATCGCTTGAATTTATAACTACATGGGGGTCAGTGGAGTTACCATTTCAGAAAGCCCAGGGGAGGTGGTGGACCGCATTGCATCGAGAGTCTACCAACACACACAGTTCGTGACCTGTTGAACTCCGTGAGGTGGGTTCTTGTAGGCTGCACCATGGGGTCGGGGCTGGCCAGCTGAATTGGCTGGACAGCTGGTTGGAATGATGCCAACACCATGGGTTCAATTCCCACACTGGCTGAGGTTACCATGATGGGCTCTTCTCAACCTTTCCCCTCATCTGAAATGTGGTGACCTCACGCTAATCCACCACCAACCATCTCTTACTAATGAGAGAGCAGGCCTTTGCTCTGATAACACTTTAGTGACTTGACCCACAAAGTGCCACTAGGTACATGCCTTCCCGGATGAAGAGTTGTACTATGCAGGCACTAGCTCCCATGTTGGTTTGTAGCTTTTAATTTGTCGTCTTCTGAAATTGACCTTTTGCTTGGTTAGCTCTGTACTTTGCCGATGGGTTTCTATTCATGCACCTTTGTACCAGCTTGAGGGTCACCTGTGGTTTGTTTTGGGTCTGGCTCAGGCTTTGGAATCAGATTTCCTCACCAGGAGAGCCCGCTGTCCCTTGGTGCCACCTGCATATCAGAAAAGCTTGGGGCACGTTTGGGTAGGTGGGACAGACCACAACGTTAACAGATGCTGGTGGTTTGGTGCACTTGCTGACTGTTGTAATAATTTTGGCTGCAATGCTGGTTGGTTTGCCACCTTGACTTGACACTTGGATTCATCCTCAAGCAATTCAATGTTCTGGCCCTTGCACGTGCCCACAAGGTCCTTCCTAAAGGAGTGAAACAGATGTAGAGATGGTGACCAGTTCGAGGAACCTCTCAAGACAGTTCCTCTTTGGGAAGGTCATAATCACCCTTGGCTGTGGAACTGACCAATGGGCTCCTGGGGTTGGTGTCTACTAATCCTAAAGATCATTCTTCTCTCGAGTTGGGCTTCAAGCGCAACTCCAATCTTTTCTGGATCACCTACCACTCGATCTGTAATATCGATCTGCCTGTTGTTCGAACAGTTATAATTCAGTGAAGATTCATGTTTTCACTGGACACCCGCTCCAGGTTTTAAGCGGATTTTCTTCTGGAGGAGCTTTGGAACTATACTTTTCGGATCATTTGGCCGTCTTTTATTTTTAAAGAGTCTCAAGCCTCTTATATTGAGAGGGCAAGCAAACGCTTCGATGAAGAGCTAACAGTTCTGACGAAGAGTCATCTAGACTTGGCACGCTACCTTGCTTCGTCTCCATGGATGCTGCCTGACCGGCTGTGATCTCCAGCTTTTTTTATTTTCAGCACAGATTCCAGCATCTGCTGTAATTTGCTCTGCCAGCCTCTTATGCTTGTTCCTTTTAAAGAGAGAAAGAGTACCATCTGTGCTTCAGTACAGGTTGGTAACTCTTTGGTTCAGCTAAATGGACAATTAGAGTGGAGCTGGAAAAGCACAGCAGGTCAGGCAGCATCCGAGGAGCTGGAAAATCGACATTTTGGGCAAAAGCCCTTCACCAGGTATCCTGATGAAGAGCTTTTGCCCGAAACGTCGATCTTCCTGCTCCTCGGTTGCTGCCTGACCTGCTGTGCTTTTCCAGCACCACTCTAATCTTGACTCTGATCTCCCCCAGCATCTGCAGTCTTCACTTTCGGCTGAATGGATAATTAGCTTTTTAAGTAAGGCACTCCTAGAAATTTCT
This sequence comes from Chiloscyllium plagiosum, assembly GCF_004010195.1. Lineage (NCBI taxonomy): Eukaryota > Metazoa > Chordata > Chondrichthyes > Orectolobiformes > Hemiscylliidae > Chiloscyllium > Chiloscyllium plagiosum. The sequence continues at coordinate 2,553,362 of NC_057754.1, forward strand.
TCTATTTTGAAATAACAGTCTAATGTTTGAAAACATGTTGTCTTGATGATTAGTGTCCTGTCTACAAATCTGTACAGATGACTGTCCTCTCAAAAACCGATACTGAAGAGCGACAAATAGTTGCAGTGTCTGAATTCCCTATTGTCCAAGGTTGTTGTCTGGTTGCCCTTCAATTAGTTTTCCAAATATCTAACAGCAAAATTGCGGAGGCTTCTGAAGACAACCATGTTAACCTCAGGGACAGCTAGTCTCCAAAAGGGTACTTTATCTGATGTGGTAAGGTTCATGTTAACATCATAAGAAACTGGGCATTGATAGGGTGTCATTGAGAAATAGACATTTAGAACAACTGATTCCTGATGAAGGGCATTTGCCCAAAACATCGATTTCCCTGCTCCTTGGATGCTGCCTGACCTGCTGTGCTTTTCCAGAACCACTCTAATCTTGACTCTAATCTCAGTACCCACTTCTACCTATTAGATGTAGACACTACATTCTTCATGTGCAGTTAAGGTTACAAAGAGCAACATGCTTTCAGCAGCATGTCATGCCTCAAGGGATCCTGGGATAAGAAAGAGTATGAGATCTCTGCACCCTCAGTTATGGTACACTGACAATATCATCGGCATATCTCTTTAAGGTAGACTGACCTGTTGATCATGAGACATAACATCAGATCTTTCAAGAAAGATTGTAAATGTCTGTACACAAAGGACAGGTCCTTAGCAATCTTGGAAAATAAAAAAGGGCAGTTGATGTTGAGTCAATCATAGATGTCAAGGCCAGGATGACAGGGCAGCCATTGTTTCATGGAATGGTGGAAGGTGATGAAGGGGCTAAATGATCTCCTCCTTTTCAGAGGATCCTTTGGCATGCAGACCAGAGGAGGTTCAAACCTGGTTGTCAGGCCAACAGGATGGTATCCTTCAACATTCTGACAGGGGATGAGGGGGAAGAAATGATCATTAAGGAGGATTTCACAGCTCTCACCTGGAATCTGATTGAAGGGGGAGGCCAGCACTTAACTGGCACACCGTGCTCTCCAAAGAAAGGGTCCCGTTCAGCTCGGGAGCTCAAGGGGCTTTCTTGTAATGAGAGAGCGCGCGCGCGAGAGAGAGAGATAAGCAGGAAGGAGGAGGTTAAATAGGAATCCACCCACGCTCTTACCAGTGTTAATTTCGCCACTCCAAACATTGGCCAGTATCCCCTCTCTTGGAGCAGAGGAGCCTCCGATGTAGATCTGAGAAACAAATGTTGCATTGCGGGGAATTGCAATGGGCAGGAATGGAACACGGAGAGGAGTCTTCACACATGTATTATTTTGGGGGTAGAATTGGAACATAATGTTCTGCAAGTAGAGGAGAGAAACAGAGAGGAGTTACACAAGGGAACTTTACAATACCACCCAGTTCGACAGATCAGAACCTCTGGCCAACTGCCCACCACCCCAGTGGGAAGGGCTAGACCTCGCTCTTCCATCCATTGAGTTATTCTGTGCTCAACATCCCACACATACTGCTGTTGTAAAGTGTGTTAATTCATTAATTTTACTTTTTAAATTAATTCATTGAAGATTAAATCGATGATTGACCAAGCAGTTTCTCTGTTCTAACTCCAATGGTGCAATGTTGTAGACAGTAGAGTGACAGTGTCACCTAGCAGCTATACCATGCAACTATCGTGACACAATTGTTTACATAGGGGACTTCTTTAACAATGATTTACAGAGCTATTTCAATCTGACATACAGAATAGAATCCCTACAATGCGGAAACAGGCACTTGGCCCAACAAGTCAACACTGACCCTCCCAGACCCATTCCCCTACCCTATTGCTCTACATTTACCCCTGACTAATACAACTGACCTACACGTCCCTGAACACTGTGACAATTCAACACGGCCAATCCACCTAACCTGCACCTATTTGGACTGAGAGAGGAAATCGGAGCACCCGGAGGAAATCCACGCAGACACGGGGAGAATGTGCAAATTCCACATGGACAGTCGCCCAAGGGTGGAATCAAACCCGGGATCCTGGTACTGGGAGGCAGCAGTGCTAACCACTGAGGCACTGTGCATCGGGAGTAAACTTTACAGATGGAAAATGATTTGTTTTTTTAAGAACAGTAGAAGAATCAAGCGTTACTCAGAAGGAGAGGAGAGAAAAGGAAGGTAAGGTAAGGCAAGAAGACGGGATATAATTGAAATAAAGTTCTGACTTTGTGGTTCTTGACTCTTGCCATTAATTTCTGATGCACTGAACCGGTCACCTCAATGATTTTAAAGAACCCATTTCAATGCATGTAGACAAACAAAATCTCCAACATCTCACAAAGACCAAATCTGAAATTAAATCGGAAAGCAGGTTTCCTCACAGCCTTCAAACATCACTGAATACAGATCAAGCTCAATGTGATACATCTTTCAACACTTCACAGTCCGAGTCCTAAACAATAATAGCAATGTGACTTGCTCACAGTGTACAGGGAGCTTTACTCTATATCTAACTCTGTGCTGTCCCTGTCCTGTGTGTGTTTGATGAGGGACATTGTGCAGGGAACTTTACCCACTATCTAACCCCGTGCTATCCCTGTCCTGGGTGTATTTGATGGGGGAACAGTGTAGAGAGAGCTTTACTCTGTATCTCACCCTGTGCTGTACTTGTCCTGGGAGTGTTTGATGGGGAACAGTGTAGAGGGAATTTCACTCTGTATCTAACCCAATGTTGTCCCTGTCCCTGGGAGTGTATGATGGCGGGGGGACAGTGTAGAGGGAGCTTTACTCTGGATCTAACCCTGTGCTGTCCCTGTCCCTGCCCTGGGAATGTTTGATGGGGGGACAGTGTGGAGAGAGCTTTACTCTGTATCTAACCCTGTGCTGTCCCTGTCCTGGGGAGTGTTTGATGGGGGACAGTGTAGAGGTGATGTGGAGCTTGGTGTTTGAAGTCTGAATGGAAGATATCCCAGTATTTCTATCCCTCACCGTGAAACAATGATACGGAATGCTGCTGCATGTAGTGGGAGCCGCTTAGGGCTCCTTGTCAGGATGATGGGAGGGGCGTTACCTCATCAATCAGAAGCCTCTTGGTCTGTAAACTCACCTCTTTGTACAGGAGGAAATTGTACACAGAGATCTTAACGCCTTTGTCCATCATCAGCACACTTTTGGTGCATATCCTCTTTTGTATCCCGTCAAAGGCGAACTTGGACCACATCTCAAAGTGTTTGCTTGGGTCGAACTATAAAATAAAACTGAGAAGGATGAGACCAGCACTGGAAAACGTTATACCCGTGAGAAAAAGTCTACAGCAGCTGTTTTTCTGGATGGGGGTGGGGGGAAAGATAAGGCTCTTTTCTCTTCGAGAGGGATAGAGATCTCTCAAATGATGAGGTGGTGGTAATTGATCGTTACAGTCCCTAAGGCATCGGTGCAGTCATTGGTAAAGGAGGAAGTCAACGCCAACAGGAGGGGGAAAGGAAATAGCAGGAAAGGCTGATAAAACGAGAAAATGGAGACAGCATCCAATTCTCTCTCTTTAAGAGCCAGCAATGATTGCTCCTGGGAAGGTGGTGGGGAGCTGGCTTTTTGAACCACAGTGCTCCATATGGTGTAAGGCCAAGCTGCAGTGCTGTTTGGGAGGGAGCTCAAGGATTCGGACCCAGTGACAGTGAAGGAACAGCAACATGGTGCGTGGCTCAGAGGGGAACCTGCAGGGAGTGGTGTTCCCACATGTCCTTCTCCTGGGTTCACAAGGTTCTGTCTAAGGAGCCTTGGTGAGTGTCTGCAGTGCACCTTGTGGATAGTACACACTGCTGCTACTGAGTGTCGGTGGTGAAGGGAGTGGGTATTTGCGGATGGGGTGCCAATCAGATGGGCTGCTGCATCCTGGATGGTGTCGAGCTTCTTGAGTGTTGTTGGAGCTGTCCCCATCCAGGGGCAAGTGGGGATTATTCCATCACACTCCTGACTTATGCCCTGTAAGTGGTGGATAGGCTTTTGGGGGGCGGGGGGGGGGGGTAGGGGAAAGAGGGGTGAGGAGGTGAGTTTCTCGATGCAGGATTCCCAGCCTCTAACCTGCTCTTGCAGCCGCTGTGTTTATATGGCTGGCCCAGTTCAGTTTCTGATCATTGGTACCACCCTAAGACATTAATTGTGAGGTAGGTGTAAAGGTAAAGTTGTCATAGGCTTATCAACCTTGCCCCTCAACCAAGGCATGGTGATCTTTAGGTTTAACCACAACCAGTTATCTCTCTCTCCCTCAAGAGAGAGAGAGAGAGAGAGAGCGTGAGTGTAGCATGATGGTTCACTAGGACTATGCAATTAAAAAAATGGGGATTCAGCAATGTTAATGCCTTTGAACATCGAGGACGACGGTGTGGCGCTTTCCTATTGGAAATAATGATTGCCCGGCCCTTGCGTGGCATGTGCGCTGCTTGTTAGATGGAAATGCAAACCTATACACTCGAACATGGGGACTGCTTCAGTCTCTGAGGAGTCGAACAAGCAGCAAGTATCATAAGGTCAGAAGTGGTGATGGAGGGAAGGTCATTGACGAAGCAGTTGGAGATGGGTGGGCCCAGGACACTACCCCTGAGGAACTCACACAGAGATGTCCTGGAGCCAAGATGACAGGCCGAAGACAATTGTTTTGGTTTGATTATTCCAAAATACACACGTTATCAATTTTATAAGATCCACTTCTGCTTGTCATATATACGACCGATTCAGATGAGAATTTAGGAGGCATGGTTAGTAATTTTGTGGATGACACCAAAATTGGTGCCACCGCTAACATTACAAAGGGATCTTCATCAATTGGATCATGGGCTGGGGTGTGGAAAATGAAGTTTTATTTAGATAAACGTGAGGTTGTGCATTTTGGTAAAACAAACAAGGGCAGGACTTTTACAATTAAAACCATTATACAATTAATGGTAAGGCCCTGGGTAGTGTTGCAGAACAGAGGGACCTCGGGTTTCAGATACATAATTCTTTGAAGTTTGGGTCTCAGGTAGGCAGGGTGGTTAAGAAGGCGTTTTGTATATTTCTCTTCACTGCTCAGACCTTTGAGTGCAGGAGTTGGGATGTCATGTTGAGGTTGTACAGGACTTTGGTGAGACCTCTTCTGGAATACTGTGTCCAGTTCTGGTCGCCCTGTTATCGGAAGGATATTACTAAACTGTAAAGGGTTCAGAAAAGATTTACTTGCCAGGACTGGAGGGTTTGAATTATAAGGATAGGCTGGGACTTTTTCACTGGAGCTTAGGAGGTTAAGAGGGGACCTTATCGTGGTTTATAAAATCACGAGGGGCACAGATAACTTGAATAGCAAGGGTTTTTTCCTTCAGGTGGGAGAGTTCAAATCTGGGGGGCTCAGTTTTAAAAGACTTAAAAGGGACCTGAAGGGCAACTTTTTCACAGAGAGTGGTTTGTGTGTGGAATGAACTGCCAAAGGAAATGGTGGATGCAGCTACAGTTACATTTAAAAGAAATGTCAATAAGTGCATGAATAGGAAAGATTTGGGGTTATAGGCCAGGAGCAGGCAGGAGGGACCAGTTTGGAATGGGAACATGGTTGGCATGGATTAGTTGGACCGAAGAGTCTGTTTCCTTGCTGGTTATGTGGTTACAGAGTCACAGAATCATAAAGTTCTGATAACCATCTTCTTATGTGCCAGGTATGACTCTGTACAACTCTAGCAAAGCCCTCCCTACTTCAATATCTCTTATGGACTTCCTACATCTGATAAGGCCAGAGCCCTGATCCAAACACACAATGCTCCACGTAGGGGAGTCTTGCTACAAAGAGAGTCACCCTGTTGACACGTTTTGTCTTGCACTCAGCAGGACCGGATGGCAAAACATTCAAAAGCTACAAGGGGAACAACAATGTAAACTGCACAATAGGCTGCTGTTTGGTGGGCAAGTGACTCTGCTTAGTCACGGTGTTGCTGCAGAGAACGTACCCAATGACCAATCATCAACCCGACACGGGTTTAGGTTCAAAGGCGCCAGGAAAGAGTGGTCATTCCATGTTTTTGTTGAATTGATCAAGGTGCACTGGTTGGACATGTCCTTTGCGGAGGAGAGGGGTCCTGCATGTAAACACACTTGGCTTCAGGCAGGCATGGGCACACAGACATTATGATTCAATGCCCCTCCTCAAAACTCTGGGGGGGAGGGGGGCGGAATCAGAGACACCAAACATTATGATCCTGATACTCACGGTGACCATTTGACCTTCCAGAAGCTTGGGTCCATCTGCAACATACAAAGTAAAGGAAAAGCTCTGGTATAGGCAGCACAGGTCTATTCGAGTGGATCATTGTACACGTTTACCATTCTCCACTGTCAAGCCACTAGATTTTCAGAAACAGAGACCATTCAGCCCAAGTAGACTCTGCCAGAAATTATATTCCACTTGGGTTTCCTCCATTCTAATGGGCTCTGCCCACATTGGTTCCCAGATCCCCTTATCCCTCTGTCACATATGAAACCTCTCTTTAAATGCATTGACGTGATCTGCTCTCATGTCACTCATGTGTGCAATTTCCACATCATTGTCAAGAAATTATTAAGTTCTGTATTTGAGCTATTAGTTTCTATTTTACATTTATGTGCACTAGTTCTTTACACAGACAAAGGAAATAAGTGCATGAGTAGGAAAGAATTGGAGGGATATAGGCCAGGAGCAGGCAGGAGGGACCAGTTTGGAATGGGAACATGGTTGGCGTAGATTAGTTGGACCGAAGAGTCTGTTCCCTTGCTGTCTGACTCTATGGTTCTGTGACTCTATAACCACAGCCATCTTCCTATGTGCCAGGTATGACTCTGTACAACTCTAGCAAATCCTCCCTACTTCAATATTTCTTATGGATCTTCTGCATCTGATAAGGCAAGAGCCTTGATCCAAACTCCACGTAGGGGAGTCTTGCTACAAAGAGAGTCACCCTGTTGAAACGTTTTGTCAATAGGTGTCTTGGAACAACAGTCTATGAGAAAATAAATATCCTGTGAAGCCTTGGTTGTTTTTTTTAAAAAGAAAGCTGGAACAATAGAAGCAGCCTGAATGGGTGTGGTCCAGCTTCCATCCACAGAACCTGGAATGTTTAGTTTTTAGTTTTCAGCAGCAGTTGCCGTTGGGGGATTGAAGCGGAAGATATTTTTTCCATCTCTCGATTGCAGTCAAAAGCTGGGCTGCTCGATTGCATGTGAGACAAAATCTGTTTTCTGATTTTGCCTTTTGCCAAGGGCGTGTTTTTGGATGCTACTGTATTGGAACAGTCAATTAGTAATAGTTACTGTTTCCATTATTCTGTTAAGTTTTCCAATAGAGTTAAATTATTCCAACTTCCTTTCTCTTTTGTTGTATTTTAACTATCGTGTTTGAATAAATTGTGTTTTGCTTAACTTCGAGTAGTTTGACCAATCGAATTGCATCTGGAACACAGCATTTATTTTTATAAAAAGAAACAAAATTAGAGTCTAAGCTACCTTCTTAAAATTTTGAGGGGGTGTGACCTGGTCCAAAACATATTATAGAAATTGTTTTTTGTTATTTTAACCTTGTTAAGTCCAGATATCTATTATGTGTACTAGGTAAAAATAATGACTGCAGATGCTGGAAACCAGAGTTTAGATTAGAGTGGTGCTGGAAAAGCACAGCAGTTCAGGCAGCATCCAAGGAGCAGTAAAATCGATGTTTCGGGCAAAAGCCCTTCATCAGGAATACAGGCAGAGAGCCTGAAGGGCCCACCCTTCTCTCACTTATCTCTCCACCCTTCAGGCTCTCTGCCTGTATTCCTGATGAAGAGCTTTTGCCCGAAACGTCGATTTTACTGCTCCTTGGATGCTTCCTGAACTGCTGTGCTTTTCCAGTACCACTCTAATCTAGACTCTATTATACGCACATCTTGCATCTGAAAGTTCACTTTTAAGAATTCCAATGTCCCATGTGTATACAATGTTATGACTCTGCCTGGCAAGCTGGATAGACAGTAACCCGTTAGCTTGCTGTAACGTCTGCTTCATAACTGTGTCAAACAAACTACCCGAGGTGTTAATCGATACTTAGACCTCTTTCATTAACATGACTGTACCATCTCCTTCAACCTGCACCGTACCCGCACCAAGGTCAAGAGAATTTTCCTGACACTCCGTACACAAAGTGGAACCTAGCACTCTAAAATTATCCAAAACTGGGATATAACTGAAACATTACTTCTTTCCTGTTCTCCATTGGATAAAAGCCATCATTCCACCTTTTAAATTATTTTTTGTGCTTGTCTACCGTCTCATGGTTAAAATGCCACATATCCAAAATTCTTTCATATTTCCACATCTCGTTGGCGAAAAATAAAGTTTCCCAATTCACCCTCCTTGGCTTTGAAATGTCCGGCTTCTCACTTTCTTCACACTGAATTCCATCCACTGCACTTACACCATCAATCCCCCATGTCCTTTCACAACTTTATACTTACCTGTGATTATCAGGTGGAAAAGTTTCCATCTGAGATCACATGCTATCCTGTCTTGGAACAATATCACATAAACGACAAGTCTCTCTCTCTCCCCAACCCCAATCTTGGCCAAGAGAGAGTGTTCCACACATTCAACACTCAGAAAATTCCTCCTAATCTCTGTTCTAAACGGGAGACCGTGCACAGAGTCAAACAGCATGGAAACAGATCCTTGGGTCCAACCAGTCCATGACGAACATGATCCCAAAACTAAACTAGTCCCACCTGCCTGCTCCTGGCCCATATCCTCTCCAAACCTTTCCTATTTCTGTACATAGCCAAGTGTCTTTCAAAAGTTGTAATTGTACCCACATCCACCACTTCCTCAGGAAGGCCATTCCACACACGAACCTCATGTCTTTAAATCTCTCTCCTTAAAAATGTGTCCCACTACTTGAAATTCTCCCATCCTAGGGAAAGGACACTTGCCATTCAATTTATCCCTATTCCCCTGATTATTTTATAAACTTTTATAAAGGTCACTTCTCAACTTGCTACGCTCCAGTGAAAAACAAGTCCTAGCCTTTCTTTGTAACTCAAACCTTCCAAACCCGGCAACATCCTGGTAAATCTCTTCTGAACTCTCTCCAGCTTAATAACATTCCTCTCACACTTTTAAGTCATGTGCCTTTGTCCTATACTCTCCCACAAGGGGCAACACTATTCCATCAAGTGATCCCTCTGTCTTCTTTCACCTAGACTACTTGAATCTATATGGGAAAGGTGTGTCAGGAGACATATGTCAAAGTGGGATTCAATATCTTTATGGCAGAGGTAGATACATTCTGGATTACCATGGAATTGAATTAGCTTTATTGTCACATCTCCTCATAGTGAAAAGTTGACAAGTTGCCATACTTACGGTGCCATCTTTGGTACAAGGTACCTAGGTATGGATGGTTCAGTTGGAAAATAAAGAAATAAAAAGTCCAGTATTGTCCTCTGAGGGGGATGAAAGATTAATCAGGAATATGCAGGAATTTGGAGTGGAGATAGAGGTTAAAATCAGAATAGCTGTGATGTTATTAAATAGCAGAGGAGCTCAAAGGGACCAAGTGGCCGACTGTTATTCATACCGGGGGAGGGGGAGGTCATTTATTCCCATCCACATTAGCACTTTGTAAAGTTCCGCTAATCAGCGCCTCATTATGCACTTCGCAAGAGGTCACAAAATGTTTTGGGTGTGGTGTGGTGTGGGTGTATATATAGACAAAAGATGTATTTATAGATAAAACTGAGTTCATGTGATCTCCTGGAATCTTTCCATTGCCTAAGAGGGCGGGAGAGGAAGATTCCAGTGCAACTTTCTCTTAGTGAGCCTGTGGGTTTCTCCTCTAATTTTCTTAAGCTCTCCCAGGCAAATCGGAGACAAGTCTGGAGTAGGAAGGACATAAGAGAGGGAGGGAGGATAGGTTTTGTAGCGATGTACAGACTGTTGAGGTGAGAGAAAGATCGGGTACACCTGAGGGCTCTTTACCTGTTACTCATTATCCTTCAGAAAAGTTCGTTAAAACCTGGCCCCCAAGTGGACGATCCAAACGAGTTGTCTGAAGAAACCCCACAGGGGCCGGTGTCCCGTCACCCTTTATTTACAAGTGTATAGTCCTTGACACTGGTCTGGCTCCCTTAGAACCATCTCTCAATGAACAAACCTCCGACACTCCTGTCTGTCAGCCAGGGCTCCCAGATTGGAACGGGTTATCAGGGAACTCGTTCTACGAGGCTCACTCGGCTGACCTAATTCCAATTGCTAGTGTTCATAATGGGCTCCCATTTGGCTAAACGTGGAGCAATTATTTCCCCTGGAACTTCCAAAAACAAGGGGTGGACTTGTTGGGCCGAAGGGCCTGTTTCCACACTGTAATCTAATCTAATCTAAAAAAAAAAAGGGCATTGAATTGATGACGCCCCACTCCCATATTAAGGAGCCTGGTCGTGCAGTAGGCAATAATCCTGCCTCTGGGCTGGATGTGTTGGGTTTGAGTGCCAGGCTAGGTCATTGGCTACAGATGGAGAGTTTTGACCAAACAGGCCTGTAAATCATCCCAGCATGCTTAGCAACAGGCAACAGGACTGGGATAGTCTCCCAGTCAGTCCGCCTGGAGATAGTTATGACAAACTGCCACAGTATTTCACTTGTAAGACCATCATTCATAAACTTTGTAAAAGCACATCACAACCTTAATGCTACAGCAGGCACTGTAAAGTCCACTTGTGCATGTTTCGCTTTGAGATGTCTCAATATGATTTTACATCATGATCTTTGAGAGTAAACGCAAAATACTGCAGGTGCTGGAAACTGAATATGGAGAAACTCAGCAGCATCCTTGGAGAGAAAGAGACAGAGAGGGGAGAGAGAGAGAGAGAGAGGAGAACAGAGATAAAGCTCTGAAGAGTCATGCTAGGCTAGAAACACTAACTGGGTCTCACTCCACAGATGCTGCCTGCTCAGTTTCTCCAGCTTTCTGAGGAGCTGCGCACATGAACAGCATTGAAATCGTATAGAGGGACCTCAGCGTGGAACTTGGTGCACGGAGAGAAGTTTGTCCCCACTGTGTACTCCATTGGAAATGGTTTGCTCGGGTTGCACGTCGGATATAGAGTGTGTTGCGAATGTGCATCGCAGTCGTAAAGAAGCATTGGCCAATCCAATGGCAGCCCATGGGCCACAAGTGGACTTTTTGGAATATTCGGGAAATGAGAACCAAAAGAACAGCCAGAAAGAAAGACCCAGTTATTCGGGTGTCCCAGTTGTAAGATGCATGGTTTCCCCTCTCTATCCTATCGCCTTGGAATCCAAGGCAGTGTAGTTTAAGAAAAAGGTACTCACAACAAGGTTGAGGCTGGTTTTTGGCAGTCACCAGGAAGAATGAGGAGCAGATAGCCAGGGCAGCTAGCAGCTTCATGTTTGCTTCGTGGGATCTGAATTTCGGTCACTCCCTACAGATACAAAAATGAAACAAAGGCATTTCTTACTCATGTGGGAGAGTATTCACATGCATTGAGGCAATGAAAGGGTCTGATAACTGAACAGACTCGTTAAACCTCAGCAGGAAGACCTCAGAGAATGCTCTTCCCCCAGTGTCTTGGCAGCAGCTGTCCCAGGCTTTACTGCATCCCTCAGCGCGTAGTCCTGGACCTCGGAATGCACCGGTCTGCAGCACCCGGTCGAGATCAACTCTTTACACTGTAAGGCCAACAAGTGTTGGGCCATACCAAAGAGCATCTTTCACCGAGTCGATGATCCTCCAAACTCTGTCGATGATTGTCTTGGTGTGCGTCCTAGAGAACTGACTGTAGAGCACAGAGACCCATATCACGTGAACTTCGACAAAAATCATAGCATCTTTCTCCAGACCTTCATTGCAAAGGAATATTCCAGGAGGTTCGACAGTCTGTACCACCATCAACCCGCACCTTCCACCACCACACCCCCACCAACCCACACACCCACCACCCCCTCACACCCGCCACCAACCCACACACCCACCAACCCACACACCCACCACCCCCTCCCACAACACCCCTCCACTCCCCCCACCACTCCAATCCACTACACCACACCCAATCACCCCACTCCCACCCTCCCAAACCATCTTCCCAGCCAATCAATCAGCTGCTTCATGAAGGATCTGACAGGCACCATCAACCAAGCTACGTCTTGGTGCTTGGTGGAAAGTTCTGGTGATGAGACGTTTTGCCGAATGAGTTTGACAGTCTGCTCAGGGAACCGTGCGACAGGATCTACCCTCCCCTCGCCCCCCCAGGGTATCGAGGACACTACTCCTGACCACTTCCTGATGGACTTGTGGTCAAAGGTAGTTTTCTTTTTTGCAAATTTTTCCACAAAAGGACTAGGTGATAGGGAATGGTCCAACCACTTGGAGCTTTCTGCCATGCCAAGGCCAGTCCCAGCAACACCAGGGCCAGGTAGAACCTGGAGCGGCATGATGGCTCAGTGGTTAGCACTGTTACCTCCCAACACCAGGGACCCTGGTTCGATTCCAGCTGCGGTGACTGTCTGTGGGGAGCTGGCACATTCTCCCCGTGTCTGCGTGGATTTCCTCCCACAGTTCAAAGATGTGCAGTTTAGGGTGAATTGGTCATACTAAGTTGTCCATCTCTTCAGGGATGTGAAGGTTAGCGGGTAGATTTAGGGTAAGGGAATGAGTCTGGGCGGGATGCTCTGAGGGTCGGTACGGACTTGTTGGGCCAAAAGGCTGGTTTCCACACTGAAGGGATTCTATGATGATCTCTATGAACCTCGGTACATTGTGACAGTTGGTGTTCATGGCCTGAGATGACACGCAACAGAACTACTTCAGTACCTGTGAATGCACATTAAGATTTTGTTTGTGAATAAAGTACATTTTTACACAGATGAAGTTCGGACATTTAAGCCGAACGCCAGAGGGCACGAGCAGGAGGAGACAGGAGGGGAAGTGAAGGTAGACAAGCAGGAGGCTGGAATAACACAGCAAGCCAGGAAGTGAAGACGACAACATTTCAGGTGTAACCCTTCTTCAGGGCTAGAGGTGGGTATAAGGGGAGCTGCAGATAAAGATGGGGTGGGGAGAGGAGTGGGGTGGTAGGGTGGGGATAGGTGAACACAAGTAGAGGGTACGGCCTGGTTGGTTGATGGGAGGAATGAATCCGGTCGAGAGCTGGAAGGATAGGTCAATTAGAGGGATGGAAGGGAGGGGGAAGCAGCTGGGAAAGGAGGTAGGGGAATGGGAAGGGAAGTTATTTGCAATTGGAGAACTCCGTGTTGAGTCCTCCAGGCTGTAGTCTGCCCACACAGAAGATGAGGTGCTGTTCCTCCAATTTGCGGTCTGATTCGCTGTGGCAATGGAGGTGGTAGAGGATGGTCACGTCGGTAAGGGAGTGGGAAAGGGAATTAAAATTGGGTAGTGCCTGGGATGTAGAGAAGACCACATTGGGAGCACCGCTTACAGTAAACTAGATTGGAGGAGAGGCAGGTGAAACTGTGTTTGGGGCCCTGGATGGAGGCGATGGGGTGGTGTGCCAACAGGTTTGAGTGGTGGAAACATCTATCGGAACATTAATTGGAGAACTAAGCACCTCCTGCAGTGTTCAGACAGAGCAGCCTTCTGAGCGGGATCTCCAAGCAGATATCCTTCAGAGCAAGGAATGGGAAACGCTGAAAATCTCGGATAAATTCTGTTGTGACAGAGTTGCGGCTTCAGGGACTTGGATAGACTCAAAATAAACAAACATCCTGAGGTGCTGTGCAGGAGTGTTATAAAAATTTGGCATTGGACCACAAAAGGAGACGTAATTTGTGGCGAGTCACTCACCGCTATTCCTAAAACTGGTCCACCATCGACAAGGAACAGTGTTGGAATACTCCCCACTTACTTGGGCAAGGCAGCTCCAATGCCACTCCAAAAGATTGACACTATCCAGGACAAAGCAGCCCCCCCCCCCCTGCAACTCTCCCACCGGCTTCAACATTCACTTCTCCCACCACCGATGTACAGTGCCTTCTAAAATCCCTGGACTCCATCACGTGGGCAGCAGATAGGTGGGAACATCACACCTGCAGTGCCCCTCCAAGCCACACATCTGAATCAGAATGGTTTTGCCACTCCTTTGCTGTCGCTGGGTCAAAATCCTGCAACTCCCTCCCCAACAGCACCATGAGTGTCCCTTCACCACACAGATTGCAGTGGGGAGTTCAAGTGGCTCCCCACCAGCTTCTCCAAGGGCAGTTAGGGATAGGCAGTAAATGCTGGCCTTTGATACCCACATCCTCCGAATGAAGTAAAACAGAAAAGGGGCTGAGTCGAAGAGGTTGGTTATAAGCAGCAGTGTGAAAGAGAGGGGGGTACATTAAGGGGTTAACCTCAGAAGCCAAGGCCAGATTAGAATGTGATAATTAAAGAGGTTTTGTGATTAACATAACTGGAGGCTCCACTCCCCTAGAGCCTATTACAGCCTTGATTCTAACCGTTCCTTCCAACACACCCATGCTAAAGATAATTCCGTCAACTTTTGTTGGTTGGAACAGTCTGGGAGTTTCAGCAATAAAACAAAAATATGGTTCAATACACTCTCTGACTGGGTCAAAGGTTCTCCACACAAAGCAGGAACAGTTCTGCTTCTGCGAGGATCACTGATCTAAACCACAGCAACAGAGGGAGACCACATACTGGCAGAGATGCAGGACAGTCATGGTCAGAGTCAGAGATGTACAGCACTTTGGTTAACTCGTCCATGCCGACCAGATATCTTAACCTAAATCTAGTCCCATTTGCCACCACCTGGCCCGTATCCCTTTAAACCTTTCCTATTCATATATCCATCCAGACACCTTTTAAATGTTGCAATTGCACCAGCCTCCACTACTTCCTCTGGCAGCTTGTTCCACACACTTACTACCGTCTGTGAAAAAGTTGCCCCTTCAGTCCCTTTTATATATCTTTCCCTTCTTACACTAAACCCTCAAGTTCTGGAGTCCCCCACCCGAGGGAAAAGACCTTGTCTATTTACCATATTCATGCTCCTTCAATGATTTTATAAACCTCAGATCACCCCTCAGCATTCGATGCAAAACTTGCAAACTTGAACCACTGTCCTTCAGGCACCGGATTGCTCCAATACTCTGCTGCCAAAGTCCACCGTCCTCCAAAGGTTTCAAACTCTCCCAGCATTGCTAAATCAGTCAAAACCCAGTCAGTCAACACCACCCACATCACCCTGTACTTGAGAACGTGTTGGCTCCCCAGCCAGCAATTTCTTGATTTTAACTTTGTAAAACCCACTCATTCCCCAGCATTTCTGCAATCTCCCCCAGCCCCATGAGGCTCAACACACCATGAACCTACAGATCGGATCACAGGCATTCTGCTTCCCCCGTGCAGTGTTAGGATACCCGCAGGGCTGACAGTGAAGGAGTTACAGATCTTGAACCCAGGTACAGGGGAAGAATGGCAGACACTTTTAAAAGAGTTTGATTATTAGATTAGATTACTTACAGTGTGGAAACAGGCCCTTCGGCCCAACAAGTTCACACCGCCCGCTGAAGTGCAAACCACCCATACTCCTACCTTTACCCCTTACCTAACACTACGGGCAATTTAGCATGGCCAATTCACCTGACCTGCACATCTTTGGACAGTGGGAGGAAACCGGAGCACCCGGAGGAAACCCACGCAGACACGGGGAGAATGTGCAAACTCCACACAGTCAGTCGCCTGAGGCGGGAATTGAACCCGGGTCTCTGGCGCTGTGAGGCAGCAGTGCTAACCACTGTGCCACTGTGCCACCCACTGTGCCACCGTGCCGCCCACAGTTTGATGCAGGCTTGGTGGGGATCATGATCTTAACTGGCTCAGTGTCAAATGCTGTTTCTTGCCAATTAAATGCCTCAAGACATTTTACCATGTTAAAGATGGCACATAAAGGCAAGTTATTGACTGCACAAATCTCAGAATATTCAAACCAAACATTCCTTGTTAACAATCATTTTGACAACAGACTGCGACGTAGCCTGCTGTTCACGATCTGCAAGTTTTCTAAAGCACTCTTACCCCCTACACTCACCTGTGATGAGAACAACTCGATGGCGTTGAGAGGTCACAAAATCCTGCTCAAAGTGTGACACTTTTATACTTCCTTATCATGGGACCAGATTGTCACATGACATTATAGTTATGCAATCGGATACAAAGGCAACCAATTAACTGATGTATTAACCTCAAAAGGCAGTGTGATATCAGGTTTGCGCTGTCACCTCACCCATGATTATTGAATGAGTCTGGTTTTTGAAGGGCAGGTGGGGAAGAAGGGAGGTTGCTCAAGACTGGGAGAAACTGCTAAATGCTCAATCTCAGCAACTTTGCCTTTATTAAATATTTACTGAATAATGTGTATCAAACTTAAACATTGGAGTTAGCCTGCGATACCACTTTAGATTATGTAAACACCGTGGAAATCGGTTTTAACTGGGTTCTATACACTTCAGCTTCCAAGGGAGGGCATTTTTCACTTCAGCAGCAAATTTTGATAATTTGAAAAATTGAGTTTCTTATTAATGCAGTCTAGCCAAACTTTTTTTGACCTCAGTATCCTCAATAGCAGATATCCACTATTTTGCATTATACCCTATCCCACTGAACAGCTGCTGTCAGATATTTCTCTATCTGAATGGCTGCCATGTATTTTGGGAGGTGGTGTTGGGGAAATCAGGAGAAAAAAAGTGTACTGAACAACCTGGGCAGGGAATATTTTGTCAGATAACATTGTTCAGATAATGGATAGTTTTTATTTTAAAAACCAAGACCTTGAGATCTCAATCAGATAATCTGAAATTCAGACAATTGAGGTTTTACGGTAGTTCACATGTGGACTCCCATTGTGACCAAACGGGGGCACATTTGTGCACATGAACATGCACTGCTGGGATTCACTACAAGCAGGGATCCCAACTCCAGATAAATATCATAGGGAATCGGCAAGAATACCAGAGTGCTCCTAAACCCAGCTGGATCACAAACGTGATGGGCCAAATAGTCTTCCACTTGTACATCTTGTGACCTGTGAATATTGTTGAGGGAAGGAAATCTGAGCCCTTTTCACAGACTGGCCTACATGTGACACCACATACACAGCAATGTGGTGGACTTTGAACTGCCCTCTGAAATTAGGGATTAGGGGTTCGCAAGCAGTGGCCCTGTCAGCAACATGCACATCAGAATCAGATGTACAGCACAGAAACAGACCCTTTGGTCCAACATGCCTATGCTGACCAGATATCCCAATCTAATCTAGTCTCATTTTCCAGCATTGAGTCCATGCCCATCTAAACCCTTCCTATTCATATACCCATCCAGGTGCCTTTTAAATGCTGTTGTACCATCCTCCCCTACTTCCTCTGACAGCTCATTCCATGCATGCACAATGATTCCCATATTCCTGCAAATCTCAAGTGTTTATACAATTCCCTTCGAAAGCAGAATAGAGGAGCACAGTAGCCCATTCAGCCCTTCAAGCCTGATCCACTAAAACACGTGGACCTGATGGGCTGCATGGCCTTACGTCCACTAGTGTGTTAAGATCTTATGATCATGACTGATCCTGATGTGGAGGTGCTCATGTTAGGACTGGCATGGACAAGGTCAGAAGTCACACAACACCAGGTTATAGACAGAGGTTGAACAGGCTGGCCCCAACCCCAGAGCATGGGAGGCTGAGCGGTGACCTTTAGATGTTTATAAAATCAGGAGACCCTTGATAGGGTGAATAGCAGAGGCATTTTTCCTCAGGGTAGGGGAGCCCAAAACTGGAAGGCATAGGTTTAAGGGAAAGATTTGAAAAGGACTGGGGATAACTTTTCAGAGGCTGATGTGTGGATGGAATGAGCTGCCAGAGGTAGTGGTGGAAGCTCGTGCAATTACAGTACTTAAATGGCATCCAGATTGGTATTTGAATATGAAGGGTTTAAGAGGGCTATTGGGCAGAATGTTCGCAAATGGGACTAGATTAATTTAGGATATCTGGCGAGAATGGCTGAGTTAGACCAAGGGATCTGTTTCCATGCTGTACAACTAACAGTATTTATTATACTGTAACAAGTGTATTTATTATACTGTAACAACTGTAAGTAATCTAATCTAAAAAAAAAAGTGTCATTTAGATTAGGACTTAAGATCATTCAAAATAGTAATGGGGTAAATAACTTGCCTTCTCAAGCCTGCTCCACCATTCAATTGGATCAGTCCTCATACCTACTTTTCCTACATTTCCCATAACCCTCAATTCCCCAGCTGATTAAGAATCTCTCAGCCTTGAAATATTAGGACTGCCCCCACAGCTGGGGCCAGGAGTCCCAACAACTCAACAAGAAATTCTTCCTCATCTCAGTTACTTGGTGTCCCTTTATTCTGAGACAATGCCGTCCAGAGACCATGAGGGGGAAATATTCTCTCAGCAGTCACCCTGTCAAGCCCCTTAAGAATCTCATGTTTCAAGGAGATCACCTCACTGAAGTTTAGAAAAATGAGTAGTGTCCCAATCTGTTTAGACTTGGAGGGGCATTTGGCCTTTGTAAATTGAACAATGTCCCCACTATCTTCCCCAGTGACTCAAAAGCTTGTTTCTCAACTTGAAGCCTTAGGATATAAACCACAGCTCAAGATAGAGATTCTACAATTTTAAACAAGGTAACAGTTTTGATCACCCTACTTGGATCACCATTCGATAGAGGCAATAATGCCAGACACAGACATGCATGTTCATCTGCCAATATTTATTCTATACATTAATCATTTTCACAGCAATAAATATACATTCAATTGCAAACAAATGTCTTAACATTTGAGTGTAACCATTTAAAGTTCAGTTGCTAACAACTCCCTTCCTGGCCTCAGTCTCACAAGGGGGAGGGGGCTGGCAGCCAGACAGGGGGAAAAAAATCATAAAGTGCATCAGATCATAAAAATGCTCAACAGGGTTAAGTAATAGAAACACCAGTGCTGGCATGTGTCAAATCTAAAAGGTCCAGCTGTAGGCAGGCACACCGGTCACCACTCTACATGCACCAGCTGTAATCTTGTCCATCAGGTGTGGTACTGACCAAAGCTTCCTGTAGGACTAACAGAAACAAGTCAATATAACACAGCATTGTCCTTTGTGGCCCCCTTCCAAAATACAGGCTGTGATGTCCAATTTCCCGATTTTAAATCAAGATCAGCAAACACACCCAAAGCCTTATCTTGAGGAAGCATATGAAGAGGTGATATAAAACACTGGGTACCATACAATTCAACTGAAAACCAGGCAGATCATTTAGAAACTAAGATCGCTGCATTTCAAAAACAAATCCAAGAACCCTGGTGTGGAGCCAGGATATTTGGCCCATTGGGTCCATACCAACCCTCTGAAGAGCATTCCACCCAGACACTCACCTGTTCTAACCCTGTAACCTTCCATTTCCACCCAGCCTGCACATCTTTGGGCTGTGGGAGGAAATAAGAGCACTTGGAGGAAACCCACAGACAGAAACGTGCAAGCTGCACATCACCCAGGGGTGGGATGAAACGGTCCCAAGCTGTGAGGCAGTAGTGCCAAGTCACTTAGCTGCCCAAAACCCTTTAAATCCCTCCTATGCATATACCCATCCAGATGCCTTTTAAATGGAATCATTGTACCAGCCTCCACACCTCCTCTAGCAGCTCATCCATACACGTACCACCCTCTGCATGGAAGAGTTGCCCTTTAGGTCCCTTGGTCTTTCCTCTTTCACCTTAATCCTATTCCCTCTAGTTTTAGACTCCCCCACCCCAGGGAAAAGACCTTGTCTATCTACCCTATCATTGCTGCCTCAAGATTTTAAAAGCTTTAAGGTCACCCCTCAGCCTCCAACATTCCAGGGAAAACAGCGCCAGTCTGTTCAGTCTCTCCCTGTAGCTCAAACCCTCCAACCCTGGCAACATCCTTGTAAATCTTTCCTGAACCCTTTCAAGTTTCACAACATCTTTCCGATAGGAAGGAGACCAGAATTGCACGCAATATTCCAACAGTGGCCTACCGAATGTCCTGTACAACCACAACATTACCTCCCAACTTCTGTACTCAATACTCTGACCAATAAAGGAAAGCATACCAAACACCTTCACTATCCTATCTACCTGCGACTCCACTTTCAAGAAGCTATGAACCTGCATTCCAAGGTCTCTTTGCTCAACAACACTCCCCAGGACCTTACCATTAAGTGTACAAGTCCTGCTAAGGACGCTGTAAACATTGTTACTGATCTTACAATTATACTTTTGCAGTCATCTCTATTCCCTGTGATGTTTAAAAAGGTCACATCTGGATGATCGTTCTACAATAGCATATATAATTGCCAAAAGCCTTTGATGGTTAAAAAGTAAAACAAAAATCTAAAAGTACTTGATAACCAAAAAGCAGTATTAAGCAATCCAATTCTAGTACCAACATTCAAAGTGAATATATAAAGCCTTACAAGGCAGATGTGAGAAAAAATGCCAGAACAAACCACGTTGCAAGGATCTGACCACGAGAAATAATGAGGGAACAGCAAACATACTGGAGGTCAACAATTGGACTGGCAAGAGAGATAGTCAAGGGAGAAGAGGCACTTGTGTTTGAAAAAGGTTGGATGAGGGGCAGCTGACTAAGGAGAACCAAAGGGAGAAAGTGAGGACTGCAGATGCTGGAGATTAGAGCCAGAGTGGGGTGCTGGAAAAGCACAGGTCAGACAGCCTCCGAAGAGCAGGAGAATTGACATTTCGGGAAGGAGCCCTTCATCAGGAATGAGGCTTGTGGGCGGAGGGGGGGGGGAAATAGACAGATCAAAAGGGGTGGGAGGAAAGTAGCTGAGTGCGCAATAGGTAGACAGAGTTGTGGGTAATGGTGATAGGTCAGAGAGTAGAGTGGAGCAGATAAGTGAGAAGGAAGATGGATAAGTATGACAGTTGATGAGAGCAGAACCAACCTGGAAGGTTGGGACTGGGATGTCTGTCTGTAAAATGAGGAAACAAGTGAAGGCCTTACTGATGCCACGTGGGTGGACACACACACACACACACACACACCTTGGGAGGATGAGTTAAAGTGTTTGGCCACAGGGCAGTGGGGTTGGAAAACCAAGGTGCAGTCAATTAGTGAGACTTTAGCTAACAGGGATTAACAGTTAGTGGACTGGAGTGACCTTATTGCTGGATTGGTAACCCAAGATAACAATTGCAAAAGCTGGAAATCTGAAACACCCAGAAGGTGCTGGAGAGACTCCAGTTTCACAGCATCTTTGAGAGAAGCAGAGGTAACTGAGTCCAGCAACCCTTCACCAGAACTCAACTCTGACAAGGGTTACAGACCCAGATGTTAACCCCTTGCTTCGCTCTATGAATACTACCAGACCTACTGAGTTCCTCCAGCACTTCCTAGTTGTATTTTAATTATCCAGAGACTCAGGTAATGCTCCGAGACCACTTTTGAACCCCACCATGGCAGATGGAGGAATTTGTTTTACATTTTAAAAAGATCACAGTAGAAAAAAGGTCCACTGACAACAATGGAACCATCAAAAAAGTTCATTAAATGTCCTTCAGGGCAGGGAATCTACCACCCTTACTCAGTCTGGCCTACATATACCTCCAGACTCTCAAATATGATAGACTCTTAACTTCAGGCTTTTTGAAATGGTTTGTTTCAACCAAAATCCCAACAGACCACATGCCTAAAAACTACGAACATCCCTGCCAAACCTGAAAAGTCCTTATTAACATCTGGGGGCTAGTGCCAAAGCTGACAGGATCATCTCAGTAGTTAAGCTATAGCAGGACATGTGATGTCAAGTTCAATTCCACATCCTCTGGTTCGGTCCTAGCCCAATGGAAGGATCAGTCTAGCAGAGCTAGACTGGCAGCACAGTACTGTACATACAGTTAGGAAGGAATTCTCAACATTGATCTTACTGAAATATTTCACAGCAGGACAAACATGGACATGGGAAAATCCACACTGAGGATACCCTCCATCAGGTTGGATGGTGCTATCATTCAGAATGGGATAGATTTCAAACAGATCAAGCAACTTGACTGGGAAGCAGATCTGCAGTCCAACAGCGTATCCCCCCCACTCTACAATTACCATCAAGCAAGAGATCAAATCTGGTTCAAAAGGAGAGTGCAGAGGGCATGCCAGGAGTCACACTAGGTACACTGAAAAATGTGGTGTCAACCTGGTGAAGCTGATCAGATTTGCTTGTGTGCCAGACAGTATAAACAGCAAGCGAAAGAATCAAACCCTACATGATCAAGTCAAAGTTCAGCAGTCACATCCAGCCATGAAACAGCTCCCGGGAGGTGGTGGCCCCACAAATATCCCCATCCCTTAGAGGGAAGTCCAACACATCAATGCTAAAGACTGAACTGAAGCATTACGATCAGAACAACCAGAAATATCAAAATTATCTCAACCTCCTGGAGCTCTCCAGTATCTCAGATGCCAACTCAATTCACTCCACATAATATCAACATACAGCTGACAACACTGGATACTGCATAGGTTATGTATGACCCTGACAGTACTTCCAGCAACAGTAATCAAAGTTGGCTTTCCAGAACATGCTGCTCCCCAGGCTGAGCTATTCCAATACAGCTACAGGACTAGCATCCAACCCAGGCAAATTATTGCCCAGTCTAATCGGAGTCACTCACAAGGTGATGGGAGAGGTCATTCAATGCTTAGTATCAGGCTCACTGACCCCTAGTTTGGGTTCTGCCTGACTTTGTTATAGCCTTGGCCTAAGCATCAATGAGAGACCTCAACTCCACAGGAGAGTTGAAAAGAATTTGTATGGACATAAAGGTTGTATCTGACTGGCTGTGGCATTAAGGGGCCAGACCAAAAATAGCGTCAAGAGTGTGGTGTTGGATGAACAGAGCAGGTCAGCAGCACCTATGGAGCAGGAGAATCGAAGTTTCAGGCATCGGCCCTTCATCAGGAATGAGGCTTATCAGCTGAAATGGGTAGGGAGATAAATGGAATGGGTGAGGCAAGGGGAGGGAAGAGGAGGTAGCTGGAACTGCAATAGGTAGATGGAGGTGGGGGTGAAGGTGCTGGGTCTGCGAGGATGGTGGAGCAGATCAGTGGGAAGGAAGATGGACAGGACAGGACAGAACATGAGCTGTACCAACTTGGAAGGTTGAATCTGGGATAAGGTGGGGGAAGGGGAAATGAAACTGGTGAAATCTACATTGATGCCCTGGGGTTGGAGGGTCCCAAGGCTGAAGATAAGGTTCTCCCTCCAGGCATCAGGGGGCGAGGGTTTGGTAATAGAAAAGGCCCAGTCCCTTCACACCCTAGGCTGAGTGGGAGGGGGAGTTAAAAAAGTGTTCAGCCATAGGGCGGCGGGGTTGCTTTGTGCATGTCTCGGAGATGTCCTTTGAAGCATTTTGCAAGTAGGCGTCCTGTCTCCCCAGTGTAAAAATGACGGCATCAGGAGCAACAGATATACTAAGCGACCCGTGTGGAAGTGTAGGTAAATCATTGATGGATGTGGAAGGCTCCTTTGGGACCCTGGACAGAGGTGAGGGAGCAGGTTTCAATTCTGGTGGTGGCAGGGGAAGGTGTTGAAGGGAAGGATGGATTGGTGGGGGTCTTGGACCTAGGGTGTTATGGACTAGGCCAGACCACTCAGAACATTAAGCAGGCAGCCCCAGATCATAGCTTTGCAATTTGTTTTGATAAGTGTACACTGAAGGTTACCTGGGAGTGAGAGAGCTAGGTTGACTACTAGATATTACAAATTTATTCACAAAATTACACAATGAAACAGAACAGAATGAAGAACCAACAGAACTCAGTGCACCCAAACTAGACTCAATTATACTGTCCCGAACATACAGTCCCAATAAGGAAACTCCCTTTAAAACCAGTATAAATGAACACATGCTCACGGGTTGAAGTTGAAGGGCAGAAAAAGTTTCCACACAGCTCCCTGTTGAACTTCCCAGGTCAAGACCCATGTAAAACTGCTCAGCCCAGAGAGCAGACCACCTCCCTTTCATTATACGGGTCACTTCTAAAACATGACCACTTTGGCCTGAAGTCTCATCTGTTTACATATAAACAAAAGGCCTCAATCTTTTTCAGCTGTCCCAAGCCAAGCTGGTCTGAGCCTGGCCCAATTTATTTACCCTCTGAAAAAAAAGATCAAGGACAGAGTCACCTCGAGCTAAGGAACAGCTTTTTGAAAAACAAGTGACTAGCTTTGTGACAAGAGTTGTGGAGCGAATGGTCTTTACAGACTAGAGATAGGGGTGGGAAAGGAAATATATTCTTTATGGAATGCAGATCATTCCCTCCATGATTCTTGTCAGATCCATGCCCTCCACCATCCCTCCCACTGCGAGAAATGCAAAATCAGCGTCCACACCTCCTTCATACCTACGTCCAAGGCCACAAAGGAACATTCCACATCCATCAGCTATTTACCTGCATTTCCACACAACTTATTGTACCATTGCTCCCGATGCAGTCTCTACATTGGAGACAGGACATGTACTTGCAGAATACTTCAGAGAACATCTTCAGGACATACATGAAACAACCCCACCACCCCATGGCCAAACACCAACTCCCCTCCCACTATCCCAAGGACTTGCAGTGTGAGGCCTCCTCCATTGCCAAACCTTAATTACCTGACACCTGCAGGAAGAACGTCTTATTTTCTGCCTTGGGACCTTCATACCACACGAGATTAATGTAGATTTCACCAGTTTCCTCATTGCCCCTTCACCCAACCTTATCCCAGATCCAACCTTCCAACTCAGCACCACCCTCCTGACCTGCCCATCTTCCTTCCCACCTACTTGCTCAACCCTTACCTCCACCTTCATGCACCTATTACATGCTTAGCTACCATCCCCTAGCCCCACCCTCTCCGTTTTATCTCTCTAGCCCTTGGCTCAAGCCTCATTCCTGATGAAGTGCTCTGGCCTGAAACGTCGATTCTCCTGCTCCTCGGATGCTGCCTGACCTGCTGTGCTTTTCCAGCAACACTCTTCGACTCGGATCTCCAGCATCTGCAGTCCTCACTTTCTCCTAGACAAAAAATAGAGTCATGGCAATCTGGAGGAAAACCCTTTGGATTAGACTCAAAGCACAAGGAAGATTTGTTTTGGTGATGGTCTTCTTAGCCCCAACTTGGAAGGGTGTTACTGGGACTGGAGTTGTAAAGAGAGGCTGAGTAAGCTGGGACATTTTTCACTAGAGGGGTTTGAGGAGTTAAAAGGAGTGATGTTAAGATGTTATAAAATCATGAGGAGCATCGATAAGATGCATAGCAAAAAAAGCTCTTCACTACAGTAGGGGACTTCAAAACTACAGGGCATAGGTTTAAGCAGAAAGGAAAGACAAAGGACCCTAAGGAGTAACTTTTTCCAGAGTGGTTTGCATATGGAATGAACTGCCAGAGCAAGTGGTTGATGCAGGTACAGTTACAACATTTGAGACCTTTGGACTGGTACAAAGATAGGAACAGTTTAGAAGGATGCGGGCCAGGTGGGACTGGCTTGGTTTCAAAACCTGGTCAGCATGGACAAGTTGGACGGAAGGGTCTGTTTGACTGACATCTCTGCAGGTGTTCCTTATTGGCATGTCCTGGGCTCAAATCATCTTCAGCTGCTTCAATGGCTTTCCCACCATAAGAATCAGAAGTGGGGATGGTCAGTGATGGCTATAAAGTGTTCAGTACCATTTGCGACTCCTCATATTGAAACAGTCCATAACCACATGTAGCAAGGCACTGACATATCCAGCCTTGGATTGGCAAGTACTTTGATTGCCATGAGAGACAGGAAAGAGAATCTAATCAAACACTTGACATTCAAAGGTATTACCATTGCTCAATCCCACTGACAATATGCTGGGGATTACCATTGACCAGCCATACAAATACTGTAGCTAAAGGAATGAGGAATTTGACCAACTAGCTAACCTCCTGACCCTAAAAAGGTCAGTCCACTATTTTTACAAGGTATAAGCCAAAAATTGTGATGGAATATTTCCTACTTCCCTGGATGCGAAGCTTGACACCATTCATATAAAACAGAACACTTGATTAGCACCACATTCACTCCATCCACCATTGAAGCATGGTAGCAGCACATATCATTGAAAAGGTGCAATGCTGCAGAAAATCACCAATATTCCTTAAATCAGTGATTTCCAAACCCACAACTTCTACCACCTAGAAGGACAAGGGCAGCACATACACGTGAACACCACCCCCTGCCATCTCAGACTCTCCAACCTGAGAAAACATCCAGGCATGTTCCTTTAGTGTTGCAGGAGCAAAGTCCTGGAACTTCATCCCTAACAGCATTGTCTGTTCCTGCACCAGATCAACACAGCAGTTCATCACCACCTTAAAGGCAATAACAATGGCCCAGCTATCAAAGATTAGATTCCATGAGAAAGCACAATGGCTGACTGCTTGGTCACCAAGTTGACGTCTAGATTTGGTGTCTCACGCGATATATTTTAACTGCACATGCTATGTTGCTCCATGGGTTGAGTAATCTCATTCCTTTGAGCTAAAAGCTTCCTGACACGAGTGATCAATCTTATCCACAATCATCATTCAGCTAGTGTCTTGGTTACAGACATCCCCTTTAAAAAAACAAGCCAACCCCAGAGCTCAGTGAGGCCATACCTTCTATTCCATGGTCTATCAGGACAGCTGGTGACAATATCAATAGATCTTGGGGCCAGTCACCATCCAACAAGACAGTGTTCTCTGGGGAAGAAGATGAAGAATCCGAATCAAGGTCCAAGTAGCACCGGTAGCGATTGCAGAGTGTGCAGAATGGTGGGGTCCCACTGGGCCCCTGTGGGTAAGGTACGGTTTCTTTCTGCAGGTAGCTTCTGATCGCACCACTGTGATGAACTGGGCGGTCTCTGTGCCAAATATAATGGCAAGGGATAGTGGCAATCACCTTCAGCAAAGAAACCAAAGGCACAAACATCTCATTGGGTGAACAAAATGACAGACAGCATACACACCGCCAGAAATGGAAATGAGCAATATTTCAACATTTGTATAACCACTGTGGCCCCTGCTTGATACCCTCTGTGCATTGACTCCTGGCTCAGCCAAGCAGTGAGTGCAGACCCACCTCCCAATAATTCTGAGAAGCAATGGGCTGCAACACCAAGCCCTTAGTATGAATCCTTGAAGGGAAACAGGATCTTTTGTAGACTGCTCACCCAAGCAGCCAATGTATGATTCAGGAAGCTATAGAATCCCTACAATGTGGAAGCAGGCCATTCAGCCCAGAGTCCGCACTGACCCCCTGAAAAGCATCCACCCAGACCCTATCACATCCCTCCCCTGCATTTCCCATGGCTAACCCACCTAGCCTGGACACACTGGGCAATTTATTATGATTAATCCACCTCACCTGCACTGTTTGGACAGTGGGAGGAAAGCAGAGCACCTGGAGGAAACCCACACTGACATGGGGGGAAAGTGCAAACTCCTGTTTCCCAAGGCTGGAATCAAACCCAGCTCCCTGGTGCTGGAAGGCAGCTGTGCTAACCACAGAGCAACCTGGCTCAGTTTAACAGAAAATGTCAGCTTGCAGAGTTTGATAGCCCACAAATTGAACAGCAGCAAAGACTGAGCTGAGCTCTAAAGTGACTCACTGACCCAGGGCTATAAGCAAAAAGCACAGTAAAGCATCAATGTTACCCTGAAGTTACAACACCAAGTCCAGCATATCACCTCCTCACAGCATCGCCGGCTGACTGCCGCCTTGTAATCCATTTGAGCCCACAGGTCCAGTCGCAATTTGAGGAATTTCGGCACAAGCTTCCTCCAGTTGTCACCCAATGCCCATGGAAATATCTCATACTTGTACTGCTCCTCATCCTCCTCCATGTCATTTGCCAGGTACCTGCAGGAGCAATTACAAAGACCTGCCAGTTAACCCTGTTAATTGTCAGGCTGCTTGTGAAAATAAACAAATTCTTAATCACAATCGTATTGGATGCAGCCATTTTGCCTATTCCATGAATGGGTGGGGTCAAGCCCTCACAGAACTAGGATTTTTTTTTTATTTTAAGTTTTCAGTAGCAGTTACTGCTGGGGTCTTGAAGTTGGATGTGGGCTTGGTTTTTCTTGTTATAGCTAGAAGCAGGGGTTCTCTTCCTGCTGTATATGGGCAGGACTCAGCAGGTGATCACCTTGATGGATCGTGCTGTGGGCCCCCCAATAAATACAGGGAATGGAGGAGCAAATATGCAGAGAGATCATAGACATTTGCAAGAACATTAGGGCATTTGAACTTTCCAAACAGAGTGGGATGGCCAGTGTTAAGGGCTTGGATGGGGAAGAATTTGTTAAAATGTGTTCAATAGAAATCAACATGTAGATACACTTAC
Organism: Chiloscyllium plagiosum; assembly: GCF_004010195.1. NCBI lineage: Eukaryota > Metazoa > Chordata > Chondrichthyes > Orectolobiformes > Hemiscylliidae > Chiloscyllium > Chiloscyllium plagiosum. Next base: position 2,581,821 of record NC_057754.1, read on the forward strand.
TAATGGAAGGAACACTGGATCGGCTCCTAGGAAATAAGGCAAGGCAAGTGACTGAAGTGGGGGAGCATTTTGGGGCCAGCGATCATAATTCTAAAAGCTTTAAAATAGTTGTGGAAAGGTTAGGTCTTGTATAAAAGTGAAAGTTTCTAATTGAAGTAAAGCAAATGGACAGTATGAGGGGAACTTGCAAAAAAATTGACTGGAGTCGACTGTTCTCAGGTGAAGGGACCACTGGCAAGTGAGAAGCTTTCCAAAGAGACAAATGTTGAGGCATTATATTCTTTTTAAGAGTGAATCCCACACAAAGGATGGTGTGTATGTGGAATGATCTGCCAGAAGTGGTAGATGCAGGTATAGTTACACTATTTAAAAAGACATTTGGACTAATAGGAATAGGAAAGGTTTGGAAGGATATGGGCCAATTGCAAGCAAGTGGGAGCAGTTTAGTTTCAGAAACCTGGTCAGCATGGACAAGTCGGACTAAAAAGGTCTGTTTCTGTACTGAATGACTCTATAAAAGCAAGACTTGGAGTCACAACTGCCTTCCAGGTGCAAAGATAAAAATAGATTCCGACCAGACAACAAGCACCTGACCCAACCCTACATGAGGAGGCTGACTGCCACAATTAAGAGGCATGTACTTACAGCGCCAAGAAGAAGTTCATTCTGGAGTACTGACTTATGTGAAGCTCTGCACGTTTGAAGTAAGTCAGCACCATGGCCAATAAATACTGAAAGAGAGCAGTTGGGGTTCAGATACAAAAAAAAAAAGAGGTAAATGAGACTTGTTGGCTCACTGAAACAAACATGTATCACAGAATCCTAGATTAGCAAAGCTAGTTCAGCAGTCTGGATACTACAATTAACCCTGGTATGATCCCACTCCTGTTCACTGCACTGTTTCATTCACTGATTCTTGCTCAAAACAGGAAGTTTGGTTCAGAAGCCTCTCACATTAGAAAGTCTCACTCCTAGAACCTACTCCTGAACCAAACAGGAGTCAGTGTAGTGCAAAAACTAGCTAGTAAACACTGTCATGTTGCAGGGGCATATTGTGCCCGTTTCACAAAGTTTTGAACCAGTTCCTCTTGACCTTTCAACATTATGCTAATCAGGATATAATCTTGAAAGTAAACCACTCAATTAGCACTGTGCAACATTTGATATACAGTGTGTCAGGTCATTAAGCTACACAGTCTCAACTGTATGGTCAGTGCCTTCCAACAATTTATTATAACAAGACAGTGATAACTGTGCATGTGACCACTGAAGTCATGTGGAGTTTGCAAGAATGTGGAATGACTGGTTGAGTGAGATTGCTGCCAGTACACAGGCAAATTGCCTAATGGGAGTTAATTTCTGCAGATGCTGAAATCTGAACTAAAACAGTAGAAAATGCTGGAGATCACAGCTGGTCAGGCAGTACCTATGGACAGAGCAGGCTAATGTTTTGAGGCATGACTCTTCATCAGGTCTCTCCAAAAGATGCTGCCGGACCCACTGCGATTCCCAGCTTTTTTTTGCTTTAGTACAGATTGCATAATTCAACTAACTGCACAGGTGGATGCCATTCAACAAGTATCTAAATCACGACTGGAAAGCAGCCAAGGATATATGGACCAACTGGGATCAGAGTGACATCCAAAGGTGGTGGTGAGTGAAATATGTACAGAATGCAACCAGCAGGCTGTTGTCACCCATCAGATCACATTAAATGGCACCACTTCCATCAACACCTGTAGCTCTGAAGTGCCAGCACATTTGGCCTTTTGAACACTCTAGAATATAGATTGCTGAAAATTTAATACATTGAACCTTGGGACTTCACTTGGTCAGATAAAATCTGAACACAAACCACAACTGAAAGACCTGAAAATAGTTCCGAACCAAACACCATGCTAGAATTATAAACTTGAATGGGGTGAACAATAAATGCCATTAGACACTGCTCAAATGCCTGCAGGGCACACTGAATCCATATAGCATGGAAGCTGGCCTTTCAGCCCATCAAGTCCACATCAACCCTCCAAAGAGCATTCCACCTAGACCCAGCCCCCTACCCTAACTCGACATTTCCCATGGCTAATCTAGCCTGCACATCTCTGAACACTATAGGGCAATTGAGCATGGCCAATCTACCCTAACCTGTACAACTATGGACTGTGGGAGGAAACCTAAGCACCCAGAGGAAACTCTCACAGATACAAAGCGTGCACAACCTTCAGTCGCCCAAGCCTGGAGTGGTGTTAGTTTCAAGACTGCCTGTAAGTTAGAACTACTCATTTCATGTCTAGAGCCCAGTATCCCAACTGCACATGTGGCTGCCATTCCCCAGTACCTTATCTGCAATTCGGCAGCAACTGTCCATCCAGAGGAAATCCTGAATCATCTCGTCATCTGCAAGAAACAAAATACAGACCAAATATAGCAAGCTACCAAACAAGCATCGACACAGGGGAGGAGAAAAGACAACTGCAGGCTTTTCGGCACCCACATTCTAGGAGCCACATTATTGCACACAATAAGTGAAAACTCAAGCCAGTCTAGCCTATTGAGAGCTCAAACTTCCAATCGGGTTCCTTAGAAATTTAACTCTCCATTTAGCAGAACCCAACTACAGTTGTATCCCTTGGCAAACACTTGGCCCCTTAAATTGACTGCAATATTAATCACCAAGAAATACTCATTTTGGTGCCTTAAGAGACAGGAGCCAAGGTGAATTGCATTTTTGCCTCCACTTTATTGCCACTAATTATTTAACTGGACATTAAGGCAATGTTCAGTTTCTCTCCACCACCTCCAACCAGCCCCCACCCTCCCTCAGGGTTTCAAGACTTTTAGAATGCAGCACAAAGGGGCCCTCTGGTGGCTTGGAGTTAGAGCATGCTCAGGGCTACAAACTTGCTCATCACTGCAGGAATCCAAAAGCAAGCATCTTCACCCAGCCATGTGAGGTCATTCCACTGCGGAGAGGAATTCCCCTCCAACACAAAACAGTTTGAAAATGCAACTTTTTGTAAATATTCAAACTGTTGGAGTCCAGGAACAGGCAAAGTGGAATGAGACTACTATCAGACCAGACCATGATCTTTGAGAGCACAGACCTAAGGGGATAGCTCCAGATCAAAATATTTTAATATAATGCGTAATATGTAGCATTTTAAGCAGCACATCTCAAAGTACTTGCGAACGATGCTGTAGTAGTTCAAAGTTTGGGAGAAGATTTGTAGCTCGGGTGCTCGTTGTTGTGGTTCTGTTCGCCGAGCTGGAAATTTGTGTTGCAGACGTTTCATCCCCTGTCTAGGTGATATCCTCAGTGGTTGGGAGCCTCCTGTGAAGCGCTTGTGATGTTTCCTCCGGCATTTATAGTGGTTTGTCTCTGCCGCTTCCGGTTGTCAGTTCCAGCTGTCCGCTGCAGTGGCCGGTATATTGGGTCCAGGTCGATGTGCTTGTTGATTGAATCTGTGGATGAGTGCCATGTCTCTAGGAATTCCCTAGCTGTTCTCTGTTTGGCTTGACCTATAAAATAGTAGTGTTGTCCCAGTCAAACTCTTGTTGCTTGTTATGTGTGTGGGGCTACTAAGGATAGCTGGTCATGTCATTTCGTGGCTAGTTGGTGTTCATGGATGCAGATCATTAGCTGTCTTCCTGTTTGTCCTATGTAGTGTTTTGTGCAAAAACAGAATCCCATGCAAGGACTGCACAAAACACTACATAGGACAAACAGGAAGACAGCTAACGATCCGCATCCATGAACACCAACTAGCCACGAAACGACATGACCAGCTATCCTTAGTAGCCCCACACGCAGATAACAAGCAACAAGAGTTCGACTAGGACAACACTACCATTATAGGACAAGCCAAACAGAGAACAGCCAGGGAATTCCTAGAGGCATGGCAATCATCCACAGATTCAATAAGCTCCACAGAATCAATCAATAAGCACATCTACCTGGACCCAATATACCGGCCACTGCAGCAGACAGCTGGAACTGATAACCAGGAGCGGCAGATACAAATCACTATAAATGCCGGAGGAAACATCACAGAAGCGCTTCACAGGAGGCTCCCAACCGCTGAGGATGTCACCTAGACAGGGGACGAAACGTCCGCAACACAAATTCCCAGCTCAGCGAACAGAATCACAGCAATGTTGTAGGAGGTTATAACACTGCAAAGGTATGTGTTGTAATGTTGGCAAACTTGACAATCTATACACAAGATTACACAAACCACCATCTGATACAGACCAGTTTCCTACTGGGTGAAGGACAAACTTATATCAGAATAGGAAGATTTCGGGTTCTCTGGAATGTACAGTGGGATCTGTCTGCTGTTTGATCTTGAGTGGGCACAACATTCCTTGGCATTACTCAGGACAGGTGCAGGCCTCTGAAGCAGTTTTACAAGCCACAAACTTCGACAGTGCAACAGCTGGGCCATGTTAACTCATTCAGAAAGCCCTAGTAATGAAGTAGCCAATCTAGGCAGGAGGACCTGTGAAAAATCACCTGCTTTGGGACAGGTACTGGTAGTTAATAACCTCAAACCAAACCCTAGGACACTGCCCAACTGATGCTGAATGACAATGAATTCCTACATCAGTAACTTGATGACTCAACAGAAACTTAACCGAATCAGCTGGTTGAAAAATGTGCTGAAAATGTGTTGCTGGAAAAGCGCAGATCAGGCAGCATCCAGGGAACAGGAGAATCGACGTTTCGGGCATAAGCCCTTCTTCAGGAATGAGGAAAGTTGAAAAATGGTTGAAAAATGTAGCTACTACAGAAGACCAGATGCAGGGTCCTCTTTACAAGATAATCAACCACCAATGCAGACCCTCAGCTGCAAAGATTCAAGTCAGAAGAATACAGAAGTCTGCATGATCCTAGTTGGATGTAACTACACATCAATAATAAACACTACAAAATCAGTTTCTTGATGCCACCACTGCTGGGCTGCACAGCCCACTGCCTCCACTACCAGGTCACGGCAATGAGACAATATGGTAACTCAGCTCAGTTACTGCAGATACTCAAAGCATTTGTCTTCCCTTCAACCAAGGAGGGCAAGCACTGGAGCACCATGAGGAATAAAGACTAATTTACCTTAAAATGGGGATAGGCAATCAATGCCCACTTAGAGACATCTCTGAACATCTTCAGTGAATCCAAATGCACAAATAAACTAAGTTTTAGAAAAAACCTCAAAAATCCATGAAAAGGTAACAATGGTAGGGTGGGTGGGGGGTGGGGGGGAATTTTTTTTTTTTAAAAACGCAATGGAATCTTTCCAAGAATTGACGGTCCACAACATTTTAGACAACCTAAAGTATATTAAAAAAAGGAGGAAATGCTGAGACTTTTGAAAAATACAACAGCTTTTCTGATTTCTCAATTCTTTCAGAAACAAAATCAAGACAGCGGGGTAAGCTCATTCTTTTCAAGAGCAGTCAGGTATCACATTCTACACTTGGTGGTGTTTTTATTCACAGTGGAATGAGAGAGTTCAGAACCAAGACAGAATCACCAAATTGAGCCTTTAACAAGGCAATGATCTGGGACTGAGATTCAGGAATAATTAGCTGAACACATTACCCTTTTACGAGTTTAACATTGATGAGCAGGAGCAGATGCAGATGCATCACAGCCACAAGATGTACTGCTCCTCTAGTATCAGCAAGATTCAGTTGACCTCAAAAGGTTGACTTTTAATCCTGGCTCTGGCATTTTAGCAAGACTGCCACCAATGCATTACAGTGTAGTCAGATGTACAGCATGTAAACAGACGCTTTGGTCCAATTTGTCCATGTTGACCAGATATCCTAAATCAATCTAGTCCCCTTTGCCAGCACTTGGCCAATTCCCCTCCAAACCCTTCCTATTCATATACCCGTCCAGATGCCTTTTAAATGGCATAATTGTACTAGCCTCCACCACTTCCTCTGGCAGCTCATTCCATACATGCACCACCCTCTGAAAAAGTTGCCCCTTGGGTTTTTTTTTTAATCTTTCCAGTCTCATTCTGGACTGCCTTCAGAATGGAGTTTAAATCAGGCACCAACCACCTTGATCAAAAAGAGAACAAAATAACTAGGGGTTGGCCATTCAGCCCCTTGAAGCTACTTTGGTGTAAAGCCATAATTGATCAGATGGGAAAGTGGAGTGAGGCCACGTGATCACCTTCTCCTTGCTTGTGAGTCCTTGATCTAAAGGATGTCTAATTCAGTCTAGGATGCATCCAATGATCCAGCTGCCATTGCTCACCAAGAGGAGAATTCCACTATAAAAGTGTTAAGGCTATGGTCAGAGTAAGGAGTCATTAGGTATAGACAATCAGGAATCAAGTGAATCTCTTTAAGAGTATGGGTGTGGGGGCATTTTTAAGAGGGAAATGAAGGGGACAAAAAAATGGATGAAGTAGCGTTTTAAGATTAAGGAGAATCCAAAGGAGATTCCACAGTACATTAAGAGTTAAAAAAGAAACCAAGGAGAGAATTGGGCCCTTAAAGTCAAAGTTGTCTAGGTGTGGAACTACAGGAGATGGGAGAGAGATACTAAAATATTTCACATCAGTTCTTATTGTGGAGAAAGAAATGGAAAGTCAAGGCCAGGAAACTCGGAAATAAATTTAGATGCCCTTAAAAACAATTCACGTTACAGAAGAGGTGATGCTGGAGGTCTTAAAGTGGATAAATCTCCAAGACCTGATCAAGTGTTTCCTAGGATTTTGCGTGAAGTTAGGGGAAAAAGAAAATGAAGGGGTCCCTACCAAAGATTAGTTTCATCTGCAGCCACAGGTGACAGTGGTTCACAAATGCAATGAATCGTCAAAAGGAAGTGGCAGACAGGTACAGTTGTAACATTTAAAAGACTTTGATAGGTACATAGGGAAGGTTTAGAGGGATGAGCGCCAAAAGCTGGTAAGCATGACTAATTTAACTTGGGAAGCTTGGTAGTCATGGACAAATTAGACCAAAGGGTTTGTTTCTATGTTGTATGATTAAAGAAGAGATTCCTCCCCATCTCCATCATGAATGGGACACCCTTTTATTCTCAAACTGCACCAGTTTTGAATTTCATCTCCAACAATTCAACACTCCACTTAAATGATAAAAGGTGCACATCTTTCACGCCCTCAGTAACATTTCCCTGCCTGTTTCTAATACTAGAACTGTTAAAATCTTGGATTTCTGTCATGCCCCATTTTGTTTACTTAACTATTAGTCTTCAGCTGCCTCCGTGCCAAGCCTCTGATTCCCACTACCTTTAAAGGGATCCTTTTTAAGAAATGCAAATCTCCCACGTTGTCCTATTCCAGCATATCCTCTAGTGTCCTTATATCATATTTTGCTCAAGAACACAATCATCAAGTTCCTTGGGGCATATTAACAAATCACAATGTTAATTGCTCAAAGCTGATCAATGTTAATTCTTCAGAAATCAATAGTTCAAGACAGTCCTTCAGCTCACTGCTGCTCAAGGATAGTTGCTGAAAAGAATGGCAGCCAATGACCTATGTGACAACAGTTTCTAAAATTAACGGCTCGTGCTGAATGTGTTTATTTTGTGTAGTTCACTGAGCAACTTTATCCCATCAGTACTGGACCATTCTAAACTAGCAGCTGTTCTCAGGGTTATTTCAGCATGCCACGGAATCACAGGCAGCGAAGTATTTTCATTTTGATCATACCATATCTATGTGACTGTGTGCATCCTACCAGCAAATCAAAAATAAAAGAGGATTGGCGCAGTATCAGAAAAAATTGCTTTAATTCAAAAATACTAACCATGTCAAGATATCAAGGTTTTGTGGCTGTCATTTCTAACTTTCTCTCTTCCCCCATGGACAAACGCAGTATGCATTACCCATTCCTAATTGCTTTTTGAGAAGGTAACAGTAGACTGTCCCTTGAACTGCTGCAGTCCATCTGGTTTTGGTGAAGAATGGCTGACGCCTGTACAATTTCACCCTCGCACAGTCAGCACCTTCAAGTCAGGGCAGAGGCCAAGCTATGTCTATCAAGTCAGCATTAAAAATTTTGCAAATTGGTCGTAACATTCATCTCTGTTCCAGTAAGCTGTGGGCTCAAGTTCCACTCCAGAGATTGAACACAAGAAAACTCGCATCTAAGACCACAGGGCACTGCTGAGTTTCAGCAGGTATGGTTTATGGGGCTGTAATATGGCTCAGTGGTTAGCACCAGAGTCCTAGTGAATTGCTAACTAGGGCTGCAGACAGATTAAACTAAACTGGACAGGGTGGGGGGTAATGTTGGAGGGGGGTTCACTTATCGGGGAAATTACAAAATCCGATTTAGAGGTGCAATGCAGATCTCTGCAGAGGTTATTAAAACCTCCAGCACAGAAATTGGACAATATGAAAAGGGTTAACAATCAAGCTTAAGCACACTGGACAAACTAGTGACAATTAGAAGAGGGACACTTAATACAGGACTGAAGAGGTTATATTCTTTATACTGCATGCATTCAGATAAGGTATATGAGCTTATAGCACAGACCAAAGTTAGTAGGTATAATGGGTTGGCATCACAGACATGGCTGCAAGGGGATCAGGATTGGGAACTGAATGTTCAAGGATATACGTACTATTGAAAAGATGGGTAAAGGGGCAGGATTGCCTTAGAAATGAAATTAAATCAATAGTAAGAAATGAAGTGGGTCAGGGGTGTGTGTAGAATTAAAGAACGGCAAAGGTGAAAAAAACCATAGTTGGAATTATGTACAGGCCTCCAACCAGTAGTCAGGAGCTGGGGTACAAGATACATCAGGAGATCAAAGACATGTGCAGGAAAGGCAAAGTTAGTGATCTTGGGGAAGTTCAATATGCAGGTGGACTGGGAAAATGAGATTGGCAGTGGATTGCAAGAAAGTTAGTGTAATATCCACAAGATGGCCTTTGGAGCAGCTTGTGGTGGAACCCGCTGGGGAAAAACAATACTGGATTTAGTGTTGTGCAGCGAGATAGACTTGATGAGGGTGTTTAAGGTGAAGAAACCTTCATAATGATTGAATTTACTCTGCCATTTGAGAAGGAGAAGATTGAATCAAAGGTAACAGTATTATAGCTGAATAAAGGCAACTACAGCAGCATGAGGAAGGAGATGGTAGAATGGTACAGCAGGATCTTGATTAAATGGACCAATGGGCCGAGGAGTGACATATGGAGTTTAATTTAAATACATGTGCAGTGCTGCATTTTGAGAAAGCAAATCTTAAGAGGACTTATACACATAATGGTAAGGTCTAGGGAGTGTTGCTGAACAAAGACTGTGGAGTGCAGGTCCGTAGCTCCTTGAAAGAGGAGTCGCAGGTGGATAGCATAGTGAAGGCAGCATTTGGTATGCTTTCCTTTATTGGCTAGAGTACGAGTATAGGAGTTGGGAGGTCACGTTGCAGCTGTACAAGACACTGGTTAGGCCACTTTAGGAATATTGCGTGAAATTCTAGACTCCTTCCTATCGGAAGGATATGGTGAAACTTGAAAGGGTTCAGAAAAGATTTACAAGGATAAAGCCAGGGTTGGAGGATTTGAGCTATAGGGAATGGCTGAATAGGCTGTTTTCCCTGGAGTGTCAGAGGCTTGGGGTGGGTGGGGGGGGGGGGGGTGACCTTATAGAAGCTTATAAAATCATGAGGGATAGCGTAAATAGACAAGGTATTTTCATCAGTGGGTGAGTCCAGAACTAGAAGGCATAGGTTTAAGGTGACCGGGGAAGACATAAAAGGGACCCAAGAGGCAACGTTTTCACGCAGCAGGTGGTGCATATATGGAATGATTTGCCAATGGAAGTGGCAAGGCTGGTACAATTACAATATTTAAAAGGCATCTGGATCAGTATATGAATAGGAAGAATTTAGAGGGATATGGGACAAGATTAGGTTGGGATATCTGGTCGGCATGGGAGAGTTGGACCGAAGATGTACAACATAGAAACAGACTCTATGACCAGGAAAGGAGCCTAGCAGAAAAGACTATCGAACAGCAATGGCAGGGGTTCCTGGGAATAATTCAGAAGACACAGTAGAGATTCCGGAGGATAAAGCAGCATGATATAGGGAGGATGATTCAACTAGTGAAGTGAGAGATAGCATAAAAGTAAGAGACAACAGAGAATGCGGTGAGGGGCAATGGAAAAGCCAGAGGATTGGGAAGCTTACAAAGACCAACAAAGGGCAACAAAGAAAAAGGGAGAAGATTAAATACAAGGGTGAACTAACCAATAATTTAAGGAAGATTAAGAGTTTTGACTAAGGACAAAATAAAAAGGCAAAGTGGACACTGCACTGTTGAAAAACAACATTGGAAAGATAGTAGTGGCAAACAAGGAAATAGCTGAGGGACTAAATAATTGCTTTGTCAGTCTTCATGGTAGAAGACACCAGTAATATTCCAAAAATTCAGAGTAATGGCAGAGCTGAGTATGGTGGCTGTTACCAAGGAGAAGGCGCTAGTAAAATTGAATGGCCTAAAAGTGGCTAAATCTCCTGGACGAGACTACACACCAGAGTTCTAAGAGATAGCTGAAGAGTTTGTGAAGGTGTTACTGGTGATCTTTCAGGAATCATAAGAATCAGGAAGGGTCCCAGAGGACTGGAAAATACAAACATGGTGTAAGGCAAGGTGTTAGCATGGATAGAAGCTCGGCTACCTGGCGGAAAGAGTGGGGATAAAAGGGTCATTTTCAGGATCACAGCCAGTGACAAGGTGGTGTTCTGCAAGGCTGAGTGCTGGGACCACAACTTTTTACTTTTACATAACCATCTAGATGAAGGAACGGAAGGCATTCTGGCTAGGTTTGCCTACAATAAAGACAAGTAGAGGCACAGATAGCATTGAGGAAGCATGGAGGCTACAGAAGGATTTGGACACGTTAGGTGAGTGGAAGAAAGAGTGGCAGATAGAGTAAAACATGAAAAAATGTGAGACCATGCATTTTAGTAGGAGGAATATAGAGGATAGACTATTTTCTAACTGGGGAGAAAATTCAGAAGTCTGAAATGCAAAGAGACTTGGGAGTTTAGACCAGAATTCTCTCAAGGTGAACCTGCTGATTGAGTCAAATGCAATAATGGCATGTACTTTCAGGACTTGACTATAAAAGCAGGGACTTACTGGAGGCTCTAAGGCTCTGGTCAGGTCACATTTGGAGTATTGTGTGCAGTTTTGGGCCCCATATCTCAGGAAGGATTTACTAGCCTTCAAGTGGGTTGAGAGAAAGTTCACAAGAATGGTCCCAGGAACGAAAAGTCTAACATAAGGAACCTTTGAAGACTGAGTCCAAACTCAATCTAGTTTAGAAGAAGGATATTGGAGGGGGATCTAATTGATACATACAGAATGCCGAATGGCTTGGACAGTAGATGTTGAGAAGATATTTCCATTGGTGGGAGAGACCAACTCCAAGGTATGCCCTTGGATCCAAGGGAATACCTTTTAGAACAGAGTTAAGGAGAAACCTCTTCAGCAAGGGAGTGGTGAATTTATGGAATTTGTTGCTACAGAAAGCTGTGGAGGCCAGCTCATTGAGTGTAGTTAAGACCAAGATAGATAGGTTCTGGAGTATCAAGGAATCAAGGGTTTATGGGGAAAAAGCAGGAGAATAGGGTCAAGAAACTTAGCCACATTTGGGCTGAATGGTCTCATGCTGTCTCAGCAACATGGACCCTGGTTCGATTCCACACTCAGGTGACTCCATGCAGAGTTTGCACATCCTCCCCATGTGTGGGTTTCCTCCTACAGTCCAAAGATGGTGGATTGGCCACAGGATAAAAGGGGTTTGGTGAAAGAATCTGGGTGGGATGCTGTTCGGAGAGACAGTGTGGACTTGTTGGGCCAAATGGCCTGTTTACCAAGTTGTAGGCATTCTCAGGATTATCAGATTGCGCTTTCGTGGAAGCTCACAGAACCACATGACCTACATTACAAAGGAAACACCTTTTGTCTATAAAGCACTCTGGGGTGCCCCAGGGTTGAGAAGGGCATTGTGGAAACGTAAATCTGTGTTAGCAAACGAGCCCAGGAACTCTAAACAATAGTCCAAGCCCCCTTGTGCCCATCTAACTGGGGATGTTAGTTAATTATCTATTTCAATATTCTGGAAGATCTTCATCCCTAAGTACTAAATGACCAGTGCCAATCTCAATATTCATTTCAGTTCAATGTGATGTCTATCAGTTTGGCAGTTACATATCTGTTCCAGCCGCAGTGTTTGAAAGGAGAAATATAAAACACCAGAATACACAATTTGATCAATAAAATGAATTCAGACATACCGAGAAGTTTAAGAAATGCTTCCAACTCCTGGTTCTGTACGACAAATGGAACCTCCTTTGAGACTTTTGACATCTTACTGGATTCCCCTTCACCCCTCTCGTGCAGCCGTGGCTTCCGAGAAACCAAATCCCGGCCCTGATGTGACAATTTTGAAACCCCTGGCTTCACCTGAACGGTGACCGAAGAGGGATTCTGAGAGCGGGTCTGGTTGTGCCTCATGATGGTAAATGAGGGCAGTTAGGGGTGGTCTGCAATAAAGAAAAAAAGGAGTTAAAATCACATGCCAATTAGCAGGTTCAAGGAAATCTCCAGTCATTGTTCAATTCTCCAGTAAACCAGACTTAAAATTTGAAATTTAGTCTTGGAAATTATGCTCAAGTCAGGTTCAACTTCTCTACATGCAATATTTGAGGGGTTGAATTCACCTTAGTGCATAATTGCCAATCCAGAAGCTGTTCAACCAAGTTTCTCAGGAGTGCAAAAATGAGCTAAAAACATTATGAAGTTGAACATTGATAGAATCCTAGACTAAGCACATCATTTTGTGATTATGGCAAACTGCGTTCAGTTCTGGCTTCCCTGCTATGGGAAAGATGTTGTTCAACTTGAAAGGGTTCAGAAAAGATTTACAATGATGTTGCCACGATTGAAGGGTTTGAGCTTTGGGGAGAGGCTGAACAGACTGGGGCTTCTTTTCCACACTTACCTCCCCCCACCACAGGCAAGAGCGTTGGAGGCTGAGGGGTGACCTTACAAAGGTTTACAAAATCATGAGACTTAGATAGGATAAACAGTCAAGGTCTTCTTTCCCACTTCAGGGTATTGTCGTCCAAACCAAGAGGACGTAGGTTTAAAGGTGACAGGAGACCTGATGGGCAATTTTTTCAGAGAGTGAAGAGTGTATGAAATAAGCTGCCAGCAGTAGAGGCTAGTACAATGACAACATTTAAAAGTATCTGGATGGGTACATAATGGGGAACGGTTTAAGAGGATTATGGGCCAAATGGGACCAGATTAATTTAGGATATCTGGTCAGCCTAACAAGTTTGACTGAAGGGTCTGTTCCCAGGCTGTGCAACTCTGACTTTTAGTATATTAACACCCTTAAATAGGTAAATTTTAAGCATAAAGACTATTTGTTGGCAAATCTTCCTGAATCAATTGATACACAAGATTAACTGAGTGTACATACACCATCATTCACATCATATAGAATCAGGTCTACAAGGCTCAGCCATGTCATACAGTTGCTATTGTAGAAAGGTGAAGGTATAACTAGCCTAGTTTTTCACCCTTTTAGGATCTGTAGCAACATCTGCAGCCAAATGCATCATGAACATGAGCAAGACAATTTCAGTTCTGAAAAAGGAGTCACATTCAGTTTGAAACTGTTTCTCTTCAGTTACTGCAAAACCAGCCAAGTTCCTCCAGCACCTGCTTTCTCTATAAAAGAACATTTACAGGAATAATTATTTCAGTAATTTTAAACAGGGCTTTGTGGCTCTGAATTCTACATCTCCTGAATAATAGCTAGCAAGGCATCAAATTCAATATCCAGTCTGTCAAAGATGAGGGTGGGAAGATATTTGGACAACATATTTCTACAGAAAAACAATTTCACTCAGGTAGAAGGGCACAGCCTAAGGACCTGGTATAGTATTAGGCTGTGATACACTACCAACTCGAGGTTACACTGAATGAGCACATCAACATGCTGGAAGATACCACGTATGGAACTCCCAAAGGAGAGGCAACATCTCAAGATCAACAGGCAAAATCAATATCCCAAGGTGATACGCAGGACAAAAACATGCAACTTCCTAAAACTAGTTTGAGACAGTCAACTTTCTACAGTTAGAACACATACTTATGAACACCAAATCAAATCACTAATGTGAAAAGACTTTTGCCTTAATTCAATATTATACGTTGTGCATCAGGTTGAACTCAAAGCATTAATGCCAAACAAATCATTGAAGGATAAGGCTTACTATGCATTTACATGGATATTGAAGTGAAAAGATACTCAAACTAAGATGCAGAACGACAGAATGGTTACAAGCACAAACTTTCCAGCCCACGCTTGCACCAGCTCTCCAAACAAACATGTTACTTACTGAGGCAAGTGAAACATTGCCCAAGCTAGAACAAAACATTCCAAGCCCCGAAGGCAGCTGACATTAACCATCTCCAATGGCCATTTGAGGGGAGAGACGCACAGAATCAAGACACTCAAATAGTCTAACTGTGACGAATCCCATTCTTTGGCTAATTGTGGCACCTTTTGCACACACACCTGTCTCTTTCCATACACGAGAGAAGTAGGCCACTCAGACCTTCGGGTCTGTTCAGCCGTTCACAAAGATCATAACTGATCCAACTGTGGCCTCCTTTCCACATTCCTGACTACTCTAGTGCACTTTAACTCCCAGATGATCAAAAATCTGCTTCTGCCTTATAAGTGCTCAAAGACTTTGCTTCCATTGGAACTCTTACATAAAAAAAAAGAGAAAGACTCCACCTTATCAGAAAAAAATCTCCTGCCCAGCCAAAGTAGTAACTCCACATGCTTAAATGACCCCAAGGTCCAAACGTTTTTGTCCATCCTCTCAACAAATGTGGATATTGGCAAAACTAGCATTGGTGGCCCATCTGCAATTGCTTTTGAACAGTGTGGCTTGGCTTTTACGAGGCACTTATCAGTGAGCCATATTGCTGCAGGTCTGGAAACATTTGTAGACAGGGACAGCACATTAATTTCCTCATTCAGAAGGCACTGAAACAAATGTATTTTTACAGTCATGGATAAAAATGTCACCATGAGATTACTCAGAGAAAGGAAAAAAAACAAACAAGAAAAACTTATGAACAACAAATTGGTCAAATAAATCATGAATACCTCAAACTGTGGATTCAGAATTATGTACTTCAAGAATTACATATTTTAATTAAACTGCTCATTTTCCCCCTTTAGGTAGCATACAATTCAAATTTTATACCAAATTGAAAATACACTAGTTTTCTTGTATTTATTCATGGATAAAGACATCACTGCCTGAGCATTTATTACTCCGAGACAGGCAGTGAACTACTTTCTTGGACCACTGCAAGCTGCTATGGTGATATTTAATCCCAATTTTGGAATATTAGCCTGGGGTCTCCAGATTACTAGTTCATATAGACATACCAGAGGAGAATCACAATCCTCCCCCTGCCCACCACATCCACCCCTCCTTCCATAACCTCAGCAACTTCAGCCTCCAGATTATATAGGTTTCACCTCATACATTTTAAACTCTTTCACAGAAAGAGTCCCAGAAAAAGTCACCTCATTTCTTCCCAGCAGTTCCTCTTCATACCCTCTACCTCCCCAACCCATCATGTTCTTCCTATTTCATCCCCACACATTTGCATGTCTTTCCTAACACACTCCCACATCCTTCCCTTCAGCCCAAGTCTGTTCCATCTTAATGTCCTTTCCCCTCAATCCTCATGTTCTATCACTCATTCATTCCACCATCCTCCCAATAATTTCCTGTGCCTCCCCCTTCAACTTGTCCTACAATCCATCCCTTCCTTTTTATTCTTCCCCCTTAGCTCTTAACATAATTATTCATTCACTCTACAACCCCACAGCTTTACCTTCAATCTCTCTCCCTTCCAAACACCAAGGCCCTTCTTTTTACTCTCTGCCTGTCTTGAAGGATGTTCTCAAGGAACAAGGATCTCAGAACCACATGGCTAGTGTAAGTACACAGGTTGGGTGTGCCATTGAGATAAGAAACATCTTCACCCAGAAAAGGGTGAAATAGTGATACTATCAACCACAGCAAGTGATTTAAGACCCAATGCTTTCAAGGAGTTATAGCACTTAGGATCAAAGAGTAGAAGAACAGAACAGGATATTGAGTCAACTGACCACATTGAACTGAAGATCTAACTAACAGACACCAACCCCCCAACTTTTTATTTGCAGGCGCAACCCAATTGTGCAAATTCTCTCCAAGACCCACATTGTGTCCACTCAGCACCTCAATAGCCTACCTCACTAAACTTCCTGCTCAGCCTTCTTCCACAACACACCTCACCACACCATACACAACTTATCACTCACACCCCCATTCTGTTATTTGAAGCCTTCAGCCCAGCAGCCAAATGCCTTCCCTTAGCTACTCCCAACTTGGCCAATCTCCCCACCACCAGACCCTCATGTCCAGCCTTCCTCCTCAGGTTTCTAACCCCCAACATACCCAGCCTCAACTCAACCCAACCCCTTTCAACACCCAACACCCAACACTTAATCCCTTCAGCGCCTCAGCCCAATACGGCGGCCATTATTGCCGTCGTGCTACTCGCACCTGGACTGAGGCACGTGCCGCACCTGAGCCGGCGCCCAGCCCGCCAACCGGCTTTTCATAGGTTGCCGCCGTGCTGAGGTCAGCGCGTCGCGACCAATGGTCGCCCTCCGACCTGAGCGCCACGCCCCCTTCGTCCCGGCAAACGCCGGTCCGCTGCCCGCCCCTGCCGCACGGTAACCATGGCAACCACCGGCCCGCCCCGCCCTGACGCACGGTGACCATGGCAACCGGCGCCCCGCCCCTCCCTGCTGCACGGTGACCACGGCAACCAGCGGCCCGCCCCGCCTCACGGTGACTATGACAACCAATAGCTCGCCCCGCACCACCGGCATGGCTCCCGCTGCTTCCACAACAACAACAACATGAACATCCCAAGAGGAAAGAAAAATGAAAATCTCAACCATCCGAAGATTCCTCCATTCCGTCACATCATAACTTCTGTTTCCTAAAAATTAAAAATGTTTTTTTAAAAAAAACGGTGCGTGGAGTCACGTGCCCACGCCCCGGTCACACGACGCGGTATCCCATTGGTCTAACAGCGTGGAAGGGGAGGTCGTGGCTCCTGATTGGTGAGCGGGGAGGCGATCGTCTGGCTGTTCCGATTGGACGACGGCCTCGCGGAGCTGCCGCGCGTTCATTCGTCGGCGGGCCGACCAATGGGAAGCGGCCACGGACTCGGTATCCTTGATCTATTCTGGGTGGGAGGAGTGAGGGGGATTTCTACGCCAGCGGACAAACAGGAACGAAAAAAAAAATAAGTCGCCGACTGGAGGGATTGGGGATCGAGTGAGAGGGTTGAGCATTCGGAGCCGTCGTGAGCGGTAGCGTCAGCATCATCGGGGGGGCGGTGAGAGGATTCGGCTTGTCGCGCGCGTTGGGGTTGGGGGGGGACGGTAAAAGCACGGGCACCGTGAGAACGGAAGTAGGGGACGGTAAAAGAGGGCGGACGCCTTCCCTCCCCCCACCCCCCCGACCGGAAGTGAGTTGTCTGAAGACATCTCATCGCAATCGGAGCGGCGGGAGGGTGTCCGGTGGTCGGTGAGTGCCGGCCCTTGGGTGTGAGGTGACCCTCTGCCTTGCCCTCGGTCTCCCCTGCGGCCACTGGTGGGTGGGGAGGCATCCAACGCCAGTCCGGCCGAACCCTCGCAAGTGGCGTCTGTGGGTTCAAGGCTTGGCTGCCCCTGAACAGGGGGGTGGGTTAGTGTCCACCCCAACCCCCCCCGCAGCTGATTCCTTAGTCCCCTTCATCTGTTTAAGATATCTTCCCAGCTTTTCTGCTCCCTTTCCCTCCCTCAACTACTTGATTTGGATGTCTTCCCAGCTCCTCTTCTAAATCCTTCCCATCCTGTTTTAAAAAAAGTTTCCCCCACTCCTCTAAAACCCATCCGCCTATCTAAATAACCCCGCCCCTCTAAAACTTCCAGCTGTTTAAATATCTCTCCTCTGACTTTTGATGGTTTGACATATTCCGTGTTTCGCTTTGAGGAGAGATTTTGGGGTAGTGATAATGTGACTGTATTAGTAATCCAGAAGTACAAAGGTAAGGCTTTGGGAACAAGGGGTTACATTTTTCCATGGCATATGGTGACATTTTAAGTTCAATTTTTTTTAAATTGGTGTTTAGAGTTGGCCAAATATGACCATGCGATCACTATCATTGTTTTAAAAACCATCTGGTTTGTTAGAGAAAGAAATCTATTGTCCTGATTTATCTGGTCTACATCTAACACCAGTCTGACAGCAATTTGGTTGACTATTCCTGAATGAGTCAATGGCTGCTAACCTAGTCAATGATATCCACATCCCACAAATACATGAAACAAACTTTAAATCTTCTCCTTACTACTCTTCAGCTGTTAAAAATGTTTCCCTTCAGCTCAGTTAACTCCATCATGCCCTATCTCACAGTCTGACCTGCTGTGAATTTGCATCGTGCTATGGATTCAGAATATTATGGAGATTGTGATCATCTGTGTTTCTCTTTCTATTTAAGCAGCTGTGGGATCCCCAAAGTCTAGCTGAGGAGTGCCAGCAGATCACCAAGTGGTCCTCATTCGGAGCAACACACCTCCCCTTTAGGAGGGGTGGTGAAGGACTGACTTTTTTTTAAGAAAAGAAAACATTTTGCCAGGGCCCAGTTCCGGGACTCAGGTTCCCGGTTAATCTCCAGCAAGCTGTTTCCCGCGGGGAGGGACGCGATGGTCCGATCGACGTTGGCCACCGCAGCCAGCCTGGTGCTCACCACAACTGTGGTCACCCATGCCTATTACCTGAAGCGGCAGTTTTACCCTACTGTGGTGTATCTGACTAAATCCAGCCCAAGTATGGCGGTAAGTTTGGAAGCGGTGTGGCTGGGGCAAACTGTTAGTCCCTCCATCTTTTGAGTACGTTTTGGATTGCTGCACAGATGGAAAACGATTAGACCAGTTGATAAAGATTAAGAAACAGCCAAGACTTGTTTTAACAAGATGCCTTTACATCCAGTGGTGTAACAAAATTCTGGAACTCCCAGACAGTGTGGCAATTGTCCCTAAAGTGCACGAATTGCAGCAGCTCATCACCGACTTCTTCAGGGCAAAATAGGAATGCTGGATAAATGCTAGGCTGAACTAGCATCAATCATATCCCTTAAAAACTTTTAAGAGTGGCTGATGTTGTCAGAAATGTGGCAGAATAGTGACCAGTGATTTGGGTCGAAAGATGAAAATGCTCACCTGGTTTTTCTTCGAAATAATGGGCACTAAGGACTAGTGGATTCTCCATTCAATGTTTGAACTGAAAGCACCTTCCAACAATGCAATGTTTCCCTTTGTGCTGGCCACTAGGTGTGATGGCACGATTTTACTGGTCAAGTCGCAGGAGGGTGCATTATTGAACTTTGGTGTGAACGTGCTACTGCAGCACTGTTGGGGGAAGAGTGGGATTGGCTGGGAATTGGGTAAGGTGCCACCTTTCTGGAGTCCTAGGTAAGATCCATTTGCAGGAGCTCACTCAGAAGTCACAGGAGGAGTAAATTAATAACCTGGAAGAAGGAAAATGTTTAATGTTACCTGTGTTACCAATTGTTGGACTGCTTTTTGCTACATTAATAGGTGACGTTGATGTGCCTTTCTGTACTGTTTCTGTAGTTGATTTATTAATGTTTAACTTCAAGAGCTTGCATGACTAATTTTAGTGAGTTCGGTGTGCTTTTCATTTGTGGGTCTCTTGATTTTTGTGGCTTGGAAAATGGAGCAAAGCAGTTTTTGTCAAGGGTAAGCTAACTTGGTAGGCCTATCGATTTTGAATTTTCAGGACAGAAATATCACTCATGATCACTCATGAGCATGATCTGTTGCTCCTAGCCAACAATTCCTAATTTTTTGAGTTTCCTACTTTGGTCTGGCTTTCTGGCCTTGTTTTGAGTTTGTGATGTTTTTGTGGGGTTGTTGTTTGTTTTGGCAAGTGCTTTGGTGTGCCACACAGCCATGTGGTTCCAGTAGCCTGGTGTACTGTATGGAAAGATAGAAATTGGTGAAACCCAGTAGGAGAGAAAGCAGAATTAACATTTCAAGTCTGGTGACACACTTTCACTGCTGAGTTTCACCAGCAATTTCTTTTTTTTTTGTTTCAGATCTCTAGTTCTTTGTTTTATTTTGCCATATGGAAAGAGCCCAATTACTCATTTTGAGATACATGTGGGCCTTAAGTTGACTGGTTGTTTTGAGGTAATTTTCTATTTAGTATTTTAACCTTGTACTTGAGTGCTAGAATGTTAGTCACTTGGAGATTCACCCATGTGACACAAACTGCCACTGTCCCAAAAGGCACTAGTTTGCAAAGCTCCTTCATTGTTCCGTGGTACCTTTGCCAAGCGACCGCAAGATTTGTCGATCCCGACAGGCTTGTCAGTCATTGTTATCTTTGTGACCAAGTGCCCCCCCGCCCCCACCCCGCTCATTATTGTTGGTTTGCTTTTTACCAGAGGACAGTTGTTTAATGACTTGGGGTGGCATGGGGCAGATTACACATCTGGGAATAGGCTGCCAAGAGATATAGAATATGTGCCATTGACACCAGTCCCCCAGCCCAACCAGTCTGCCTTGGCATTTACACTTCGTGGTCAAATCATGTCACACCAAGGCTGTCAACGTGGGAGTTCTGGCCCGAATTGTTAAATGGCCGATCAGACTCGAGAGTGCGTCTGTTCCAACGCAGTTCCAGTTGCTCTTTCCTCTTGCTGCCACTATGAGGAAGAGGAAACCTGGGGCAAACCTCAGCTGACCTTCAGGCCCCAAGAGCACAGCATTACGTATTGCTGAGAGTCTCGGTCCCGAATGAGAACCTCTGAACCCTCACGTACTTCAAATGAGAGGGTGTTGAATTTTTATTACAGCTGATCTTGTAAAATGACTGGTTTCTGTTCAGATTGAGACTAATCCGAGTGGCACTTTGCAGTGGATTGCAGGTTTGTGCAACCTCCTGTGCCCTCGTCAGTTTCCTTGCTGTAGTTCTGGAGCTGTACCCAGCACAAGACAATATCTTGGAGGGAACATACGCTGACTGCTTAGAAAGCATCTTCTAAACTCTGATACAACATGAAGGAAACTGACATCAGATTCACAGGAATGCCACTTCCAGCCATTCTTCATCCTAAAACTATAGCACTGTTTGTTTGCTGTCACTGGGTCCCAGTCCTGGAATACATGCCCTAATTGTATTGTGGGTGTCTCTACACCCCCTATGGGACTGCAGCAGTTCAGGAAGGCAGCTCGCCACCTTTTTATTTTTTTCCTGGGGCAATTAGGGATTGGTGATAAATGCTGACTCAACTAGGGCTGTCCACATCCTGTGAAAGAATGGTTGGTTGGAAGTGGTCATTACCTGGTATGTGGCATAAATGTACTTAAACTTATCAACCCAAGCCTGAAAGTTGTGCAGGTTTAAGATGTGACTTTCAGTAAATTTTCTGTTTCTGTCACTGTGTTAATTTATAGCAATATAAATTAGTGGGCGGCACGGTGGCACAGTGGTTAGCACTGCTGCCTCACAGCGCCAGAGACCCGGGTTCAATTCCCGACTCAGACGACTGACTGTGTGGAATTTGCACGTTCTCCCCGTGTCTGCGTGGGTTTCCTCCGGGTGCTCCGGTTTCCTCCCACAATCCAAAGATGTGCAGGGTCAGGTGAATTGGCCATGCTAAATTGCCTGTAGTGTTAGGTTAAAGGGGTAAATGTAGGGGTATGGGTGGGTTGCGCTTCGGCGGGTCGGTGTGGACTTGTTGGGCCGAAGGGCCTGTTTCCACACTGTAAGTAATCTAATCTAACATGGCCACCCTTTTTTTTTGCATAAATGCCCAGTGGTCTGTTTTGGCTGAAGGAGACATTTTGGTGATGACTTGCCGTGGCATCTTTATTATCTTTGTTTGGGAGGGCAGAGGAAGGCCACTGAGGAGACAAATCATCTGAATATTGTCCTATTGCATTGGGAGTCCTGGCCTGGCTTGTTTGCAACTCGAAGTCAGTTCCCGTTTCAAAAACAGGAATTGCTGGAAAGGCTCAGCAGGTCTGGCAGCATCTGTGAAGAGAAATCAGAGTTAAGGTTTCAGATCGAGTGACCCTTCCTCAGAAGCTGTTCTAGTTTCTCTTCTGCTGTTTCTGCCTCTGTGAATGAGCACTGCTGGTTTACGTGAGAGAAAAACTGTTGAGCATCACGTCCACCTGGGGGGGGGGATTGATGAGAAGCTTTATAAGCTCCCTAGTTCCATCTTTCGGAAACCATATCCTCCAAACAGCTAGAATTAACTAATGGTGCAGTGCATCAACTAAGGCTGCAATTAGACATTTGGATTCCCTTCTGATTTCCTCCCCCTGGTATCGCTGCATTTATGTTCCCTCATCAAATGCCCCAGTTGTCTCAGAAGCCAGTTTAATCTTCACTTATGCTCTGTGCATTTCATTTAGATTCACAAAATCTCTACAGTGTGGGAGCGGGCCATTTGGCCCACTGAGTCCATACCGACCCTCCAAAGAGTATCCCACCCCCTTGTCCTTTCATCCTGCATTTCCCAATCCACCTAATTTTGGCACTGTGGGAGGAAACTGGAGCACCGAGAGGAAACCCACACAGACATGAGGGAGATGTGCAAACTCCATATGGTGCCGCCCGAGGGTGGAATTGAACCCAGGTCCCTTATGCTGTGAGGCAGATGGGGGCTAAAAGTAGAAAGCTTATTCCCGACAGGTCAATGACTGGGTGCTAGAATCGGGTGGGTAGAAAAGGCAAGCAACGTTATCCTTTCTCTGTGCCCAGGAAGGAAGCGCCCAAACAGCTTCTGGAGTTAAATCCAGGAATTTCTCTTCAATCAAGTCGTGGCTCATGGGGATTGGGGACCGAAATGCTGGGTTCCTCACACAACCATCATTGTGACACTGAATATTTGGGTGACATCGTGGTGGTATCTGAATTTGTTAGGTGCTACAAAGTGAAGAGGAGCCAGGGGCCCTGGATATGTGATCATGGGTGCTGGGCGTTTGAAGTTCAGATGATATGAGGGCACTGGCAGGAATTTTAAGAATTTGCAAATTTGCGAGTTAACCAGGAAGGAGCTGCAAAACTTGCTGTGGTACAACTGTTCCTTTCACCCTTGGAGTGGGGATTGTTCTGAAAACCGAGGTGTCTGACTTCCAATAAAATTGGAGCTCTTCTGCTAAACAGTTATCTAATGTTGAGATGTGCAAGTATTAAAAAAAATCTCTCCCAGGAGCTGGTGTGCAAATACAGCACACGTGGTCTGTTGCACTCATTGTCTTTTCATACTTTAGGATAATCAAATCCACAATATCTTGAGACGGGGGCGGGTGGGGGGTGGGGAGGGGACTCTTGCAACCAACATCTCCCTTTTGGAAGAGTAAACACTGTCGCCCTCATCAAAGATATCATCAATGATTGATTGCGAAGCTGCCCAAAGGAAGATAAGTAATCCACATGCTGTTAGTGCTTTTCTTTTTGGAAATTATTCCCGCAAATACCTGGTTTCAGTGTTGGCTCATGGCATGGGGTGAAAGGCGCACACACACCAATCACTAGTCTGTCCACTTGTATGAGCCTCCACTTATTGTCTCATTTGGCACGTGATGGCTGTTTTGTAGCAGCACTCCCCCTGCTGCTGAGCCAGGGTTGCTGGCCTGAGTTGCAA
The DNA here is from genome assembly GCF_004010195.1 of Chiloscyllium plagiosum. Taxonomy (NCBI): domain Eukaryota; kingdom Metazoa; phylum Chordata; class Chondrichthyes; order Orectolobiformes; family Hemiscylliidae; genus Chiloscyllium; species Chiloscyllium plagiosum. Next base: position 2,605,655 of record NC_057754.1, read on the forward strand.
ACTTCCTAACCCAGATGAAACAAGCTGAAAAAAATGCCGATTGATCTGATATTTGGTCACTTAGCTGCTGGGGCGTCCCCCGTCATTCAGTTGCAGATTGGTTTTGCCAGCAGTTTTACCCAAACGTGTCTCACCTGCTGCTTACTCTCTCTTTATTTTCCTGACCAGGTGCTGTACATTCAGGCGTTTGTCTTGGTCTTCCTCATCGGCAAGTTCATGCGGAAGGTGTTCTTTGGGCAGCTGCGTGCTGCAGAGATGGAGGTGAGAATGTAACAGCTGTAGCAATCTCTGGCCCTGGTGGGCTATTGCAACCTAACTGCGGAGAGCCAGCTACAAAGTTGTGCAGTTGGTGACTAGGCATGTCATTTCCTCGGTTATCATTGGCACATTGCTGTGGCAGTGCATTCAGTCACAGAGAATTGGGTTTAGACTTGAAGGAACTTCCAGAGAAAGTGGTGAATGTGGGTCCAACTGCCATGTTTAAAAAATGTTGGATAAGGAAATTTAAGAAATGTTTGGAGGGAGATGGACCAAGCGCAGGCAGGTGGGACTAGTTTTCTTTGGCATTATGGTTGACATGGACTTGTTTCCTTGTTGTATGGCGCTATAATTTTTATTAAAGGGATTAAGGGCTACGGGGAGAGTGTGGTAAGTGCTGTTGAAATGCCCATCAGCCATGATTGAATGGCGGAGTAGACTTGATGGGCCGAATGGCCTTCCTTCCACTCCTATGTCTTGTAATTTTTGCCAGACTCTGAGGAAAGGACAGGGCAGAGAGGTTGAGCTAATATGGGTACCTAGTTCAAAGTGTTGATGCATAAGCCATAAATCAAGGAGGATTAACAAAACAGCTAGACTGGGTTAGGAGTACCGAAGGAAGGAAGCTGTTGGCTAAGTCTCTCGAGAGCAGTGATCTCGTCCCAGCTGGAGTGTTGAGGTGGGCTTTTGTGAAAGGATGCACAGGGAATATACCATGATGTCTCCAGGGTTGATGACGCCACTAGGCTTGTTGTCTTGATTGAAAGCCAAATGCTGAGAATGTTGGCGAAATTTGGTAGGTCTGGAGTTTCCACAGATGCTGCTAGACCTGAGTTTCTCCATTCCACACCTCTCCCCTCACCTCTATCCAAGGCCCTAAAGGAGCCTTCCACATCCATCAATGTTTTACCTGCACATCCACCAATATCATTTATTGTATCCGTTGATCCCGATGCGGTCTCCTCTATGTTGGGGAGACTGGACGCCTCCTAGCAGAGCGCTTTAGGGAACATCTCTGGGACACCCGCACCAATCAACCACACCACCCTATGGCCCAACATTTCAACTCCCCCTCCCACTCTGCCGAGGACATGGAGGTCCTGGGCCTCCTTCACCACCGCTCCCTCACCACCAGACGC
>NC_057754.1:2607068-2633880 GCF_004010195.1 Chiloscyllium plagiosum
CCCTCCTCTCACTTATCTCTCCACCCTTCAGGCTCTCTGCCTGTATTCCTGATGAAGGGCTTTTGCCCGAAACGTCGATTTCGAAGCTCCTTGGATGCTGCCTGAATTGCTGTGCTCTTCCAGCACCACTAATCCAGAATCAGGTTTCCAGCATCTGCAGTCATTGTTTTTACCTTTCTCCATTCCATGTTTATTTCTGGCCTGTTTCTCCTTGGAATAGAGCCAGTGAAGGGAATACTCAGAAGAGTCAATGTTGAGCATCTGTTCCTAATTGCTCATGTGCGTGTGTGCGCCAGGACGCACAGATGGAGCATTCTAGGAAAGGTTTTTGTGACATAGAAAGAGACCCTTCAGCCCATCATGTCCTTGTTGGTCATCAAACACCCACCTACTCTAATCCCATTTTCCAGCACCTGGCGCACAGACTAGTATCTAGTAGACAGGCATTTCAAGTGTTTGTAGTTCTGAAATGTCTTTTGGGTTCCTGCCTCTGCTACCCTTTTCAGGGAGTGGGACCTTGCTGTGCACATCCTTGGCATCTGCGTTTTCCCACGTGACCAGAGTGACTTGGACCAAGTCCTTCAGGGGGGCTGCGCACAACACACTGGGGAGTTTCTGAAGGTAGAGGGTTTATTTTTTTGTAGGAGTGAGAAGTGTTGTATCAAGGCCAGGCTGCCCCAATGTAAAGGGGCTGAATGGCCTCCAGGTGTGGTTGAGGAAAATGAGGGTGAATAGACCCACAAAGGCTACATTTCCCATCAGTATTTGGGGCAATGGGTGAGGAGGAATCTTTGAAACTGAAGTGGTGATTAGTGTTTGTGCTGTCTGATATCGTGCAGATGGACTTAATAGTTTTCAAAGAGGAATCCGAAATGATGGGAAAGAATAGGGTGAGGGGGTGACTGGATTAGTGTTCCAGCTTTGTGTGAATGAAGGGAAAGTATCCAATCATCTTGTATTCCCTTGGTTCCCTGTTGAAATGTCTGTGTGGCCACGAGGGCTTGTCAAGGGCAGTAACTGTGTCTGCTACCTCTAGCTCCTTATACCCTACACTGTTAACGTAGCCTGGCACCTTTCGGTTTCTCCTTGTGAAGTTTCAGCCAGTCACCCAACAAGTAAGGTGTAAAGTCTGTCTGTAACATGGTTGAGGTAGATGCCACCTGGCTGTTTGTCAGAGGGCCACAAACCTCCCTGTGTTGTGTAAAGGTTTCAAGTCAGAACGTTATCAATGTTGTTCCACGTGGCCAACCCTTGACTCACTTCTTCTGAGCTGGAACTCTGCTGCAAATCTAGTCAGCCTCGACGGCAGATTAATTGGCTGACTCACGCTGGGACATCTGCGGTCTCGGATCAGTAACTGGCACGTAGAAGGAAGTTAGTCTGACTGCTGCACTTGCTTGTGGTTATTGAAGGAGGAACAGTGCAGTGTTTTCACTGTCCCCCTCCATTGGTGCCTCTGAATTAGCATCACCATGACACCAATCCTGTCTGGTGCAGAGTTCTAATAGCTGAGAGGTCCCTCCAGGCTTCAGACAACCAAAAATATATTTTGGCATATTCTGACACACGCACACTGCTCTTAACTCCCTGACTCCAGTAGCTATCGAATTCATTGCTCAGTGCTCTGCACACTTACTGCTGGCAGCCTGAACTAGCGAAGTGTTGATGTCCAGCACAATCTAGGTGTCCTTGTTCATGTGTAATTCAAAGCTGGTTAGGTAGTCAGGCAAAGGGTATGTTCACTGTTATTGCTAAAACAAGAGTACTGAAGTAGAGCTGACTTGGTGCAGTGCCTTGGTGTGACTTCGCAAAGTTTTCCTGTGTTCAGTCTCCCCCTCCCCCTCAGTCAGTCAAGTGGGCTGAAGGCCATCCTAAGTAGACCTGTCCCAGCGAGTGAAGAGCCTTCTGTTTTGGGATCAGTCCGCTGACACTCGTTGCTCTGTCTGTGGCTTGTTCTGCACCAGTGCAGCAAGCAAATTAAAGAAATCGTGTGTTGGCCTGTTATTACAAGAGGCTTTGTGCGCTGGATGAAAGCTGCAGGTTTATGGAGTGTTGGTGAGACTGCACTGAGAGTATTGTGTACAGTTACCGAGAGAAGGATATGCTTGCCTTCAAGGGAGTGCAGCAGAGCTTCAACAGACAGATCTCTGGGATGATGGAATTGTCCTGTGGGAGAGGTTTGAACAGACTGTGCCTCTATTCTCTGAAGTTTAGGGAAATGAGAAGTGATCATATATGAAATTCTTACCAGCCCTCCACAGGGTGTCTGCGGAATGAATGTTTCCTGATTGCGAGGTTGTGGAGAATCCCTTCAGTTAAGCCATGGTGATTGGATATTCTAATGCTGTTTTCTTCCTGTTTTCTACAGCATTTAATCGAGCGTTCCTGGTACGCTGTGACTGAGACTTGCTTGGCATTCACTGTCTTCAGGGATGACTTCAGTCCACGCTTTGTGGCCCTCTTCACCCTGCTGCTCTTTCTCAAGTGCTTCCACTGGCTAGCTGAGGACAGGGTGGACTTTGTAAGTGTTTCTGGTGTTTCACACTCCTGGAGTGCTGATGAGTCAAGCATGTACATGCTGTGAAATTCAAGTTGTAGATGTGCATTAGACTGTCTTCCTGGTTTTGTAGCCATCCCCTTCCTGCTGACTCTGATTTGGTAGAACGGCGGAAAGGGTTGCGGGGAGCGGAGGGGGCGCAGTTGATGATGGGTCATTGCTGTTAGCAACGCACTGCCCGAAAGAACATACACTCAGAGCTGTACAGCACAGAAACAGACCCTTCGGCCCAACCCGTCCATGTCGACCAGATATCCTAACCTCATCCAGTCCCATTTGCCAGCACTTGGCCCATATTCCTCCAAACCCTTCCTCTTCATATCCCCATCCAGATGCCTTTTCCGTGTTGTCATTGTACCAGCCTCCACCACTTCTCTGGCAGTTCATTCTGAAAAGGTAGCTCCTTAGGTCCCTTTTATATCTTTCCCCTCTCACCCTAAACCTATGCCCCTCTAGTTCTGGACTCCCCGACCCCAGAGAAAAGACCTTGTCTGTTTATCCTATCCATGCCCCTCATGATTTTATAAACCTCTATAAGGTCCCCCCTCAGCCTCCGACGCTCCAGGGAAAACAGCCCCAGCCTGTTCAGCCTCTCTCTATTGCTCAAATCCTCCAACCCTGGCAACATCCTTGTAATTTTTTCTGAACCCTTTCAAGTTTCACAACATCCTTCTGATTGGAAAGAGACTAGAATTGCATGCAATATTCCAAAAGTGGCCTAACTAATGTTCTGTACAGCGCAACATGACCTCCTAACTCCTCTATGCAATGCACTGACTAATAAAGCTAAGCATACAGAATGCTGCCTTTACTATCCTATCTACCTGCAACTCTACTTTCAAGGGACTATGAATCTGCACGCCAAGGTCTCTTTGTTCAGCAACACTCCCAGGACCTTGCTATTAAGAGTAGAAGTCCTGCTCTGATTTGGTTTTCCAAAATGCAGCACCTCGCATTTATCTAAATTAAACTCCATCTGCCACTCCTCAGCCCATCGGCCCATCTGATCAAGGTCCTGTTGTAATCTGAGGTAACCTTCTTCGCTGTCCAGATTCAGTGGGAATTTTTCAAAACCAGAATTTGGATGAATACTTGGAAAGGGAGAGACTTGCAGGACCACAGAGTGGCATGGGAGAATGGAAGGGAGACTGTGGGACTGATTGGGTAGTTCAATGAAGTCAGCACAGGCATGATGGGCCGAAAGGTTGATTGCTACAACAACAACTGAAAAACAGTCTTTTGCCAGTCTGGATTGTGGGGGAGAGGTTAGTTTTGTCCCGATCAATCCAGATGTGCAACCACTTGCTGTTCCCGTGCTGTGCACTGCAGCAACGTGATGGCCTACAGCAGATGCCTCTCAGCCTCAGAGATTGGTTTCAGCTACATTCCAAGTCTTGGTCTTGTCACTGGCTTTAAGCAGAGGAGAGAAGAGGATCTTTTCCATCTCTCTGCGAAGAGAAATGGAACCCTTCCAGGCATCCACATCATCCCTTCTTCGAGCTCATTATTAACATTGTAAAGCCCTATTTACTCTCTCTACTTCTGAAAGTAAAGCTTTCACTGTTCCACCCCCCCCCCCCCCCAGGGCAGGACAGCATGGGGTTAGATACAGAGTAAAGTTCCCTCTACACTATCCCCATCAAACACCCCCAGGGCAGGACAGCATGGGGTTAGATACAGAGTAAAGTTCCCTCTACACTATCCCCATCAAACACTCCCAGGGCAGGGACAGCATGGGGTTTGACACAGTTGAGCTCCTATCACACTATTCCAATCAAAAGCTTTTGCCATTTCCTGCAGCAGCCACAGTAAGTGAATTCAAGACAGTTTCATGTTGTGAGCTTCTTCCTGCTAGGGCTGGGACTCGGCAAATTCATTAGATTAAGGTTGCAATCTTAGCAGACAGTGGGGTTGAATGTTAGTCCAAGAAGATAGAGCCTAGAAGCCTCCCCCCATTGTCAGCTTGTTTTGCCTGTAGCACTGCACTGTCGTGGATTGTGTGTGTGCATCATCTGAACGTGTTTCTATTTTGCGTTTCTGTACAGATGGAACGGAGTCCAAACATCTCGTGGCTGTTTCACTTCCGAGTTGTCTGTGAGTATTGTACCTCACGGTTGAGTGAAAGTTTCACGTCATTCTTGGGTTTCATGCAGTCTACATTTAGTCCAGTGGGGATACAGACTTTGTCTGCAGGTCAGCTACTGTGAACAGGTTGATCCGGGAGACTGTGGAAGCTTCTCCCATACAGGGTGGTGAGGTTTTTGTGGGATCTGGGTCACTTGCTCTGGAGCCAACTCTTTTCCTCCTGCCCTGATTAAGAAATTCAATCTCTAGTGTTTGTGTCCCTTTGCTCAGAACCAGAGGCACCCTGAGAGAAAAGGTGGAACAGTGGCTCAGTGGTTAGCGCTACTACCTCACAGCACCAGGGACCCAGGTTCGATTCCAGGTGCCTGTGTGTGTGTGTGTGTGGAGTTTGCACATTCTCCCTGTCTTTGCGTGGGTTTCCTCTGGGTGCTTTGGTTTCCTCCCACAATCCAAAGGTGTGCAGGTCAGATGAATTGGCCATGCTAAATTGCCCGTAGTGTTCAGGGATGTGTCGGTTAGGTGCATTAGTCAGGGGTAAATGTAGAGTAGTAAGGTAATGGGTCTGGGTGGGTTACTCTTTGGAGGTTCGGTGTGGACCTGTTGGGACGAAGGGCCTGTTTTCACATTGTGGGGATTCTAAGTTGCTGTTTTCTGTTTCAATTAAATCGCCAACAAGGTCCTGCAGTCCCATGTGACAAAGTGGGGAGTTGACCGTGCTGACCGTTGTCACTGCGCTACCATTTCGTGTCTCTTCATCAATCCCTTCTTTCTGTGACCGATCAATTCCAGTCACGTCTCCATAATGACTTGAGTTGTGATTTCTTCACCTTTGGGTGACTGTGAGATATCCCAAAGCAGTTTGCAGCCAGTTACTTAGTATTTGAGATGCGCGAGGTCGCACAAAGACCAATTTGCTGGACATTAAATGTTGGCATTGCTGGTGATGCCCACATACCCACAATTGATTCTTTTTATTTTAAACAAAAATTTGCCTTGAGATCTTGAGATGGCAGAAAGGGTTTAGCACTCATCTGAATGAAGGCACTTCTGATAGTGTAGTGCTCATGCAGTTTGTCACCATCTGTGTCATCCTTGTTGATGTATTTAGGTTTCAGGCGTTGGACCTTCAGGCTCTAAGTGGTGACTCCCTCATCTGCAGCTAACAGCGCAAAGGGACTGGTTTGTGCAAAAGTCCCCAGTCCCCCTCCGGTTCAATTACAAGAAGCAGATGCTGAGGATTTGCATAGACGTTACTAAATACTGAAGTGGACCTTCCCCCTTCACGGCTCCACACAGCTGCTGCTTCGAGATGACGTGTCTTCTCGGTATTTGCCACAGCTTGTGGAGAGCAGGCCACCTTTTTAAATCAAGCTCAAGGGAGCAGCCAGCTTTCTGGTGGCGCTGCTCCTTGTGGCACCCTTACACAAGCTGCCGTGTCTCTCTGCTCGTAAGCTGCTGACCTGTCCTTAAATCATCCTGCCCGCAAACTGTCAACTGAGATCGGAAAGGAAAATCTAGAGCAGGGGGCAAGAAGGCCAGAAATTAGATAATGTGAATAGTGTGTAATTATTCCCTTCAGTGGTGGAGAAACAAGATTGTTTTCATAAACGGTGAGAGGTTAGAAACTGCAGGTGCCTGAAGGGACTTGGGCATCTATGTTCATGAGTTAGTTTATAAAAGAAGTAGTGTGCAGGTTGACTGTCAAATTAGAGTACGGCAGTGATGTCTTACTGCAGTTGTACGAAGTTTTTGTGATACGAGAAGCACTTATTGTACGGTTTTGTTCTCAGGCAAGATGGTCTTGCCGTTGAGCGTGAGTGCAGTGAAGATTCACCAAACTGATCCTAGGCCAAGGGCCTAAAGGGGGGGTTATTGGCTTTGGGGCAGCAGATTCCTCAGCCAGAATCATGGTCTTTATGCTCATGGTAACCAGAAGGTAATGAAGTGCCTCCTAAAGCTCTTTGGGAAAGTGCAAAACCTGGTGTTTATAAAGTGGAGAAAGAAAAGTCTGATCCCACCATAATCCAAGGCTTAAGTAATTGCTATTACATATTAACTGCATCTGACAAACTGCTGTTCACAGTAGAGAGAAGCCCCTGTCCCATCGACAGGGCGGAATTGAAGGACAAATAGTGTGAATACCAAAGATCAAGTAACTTATAAGGCAAGAGTAGAAACAGAGAACCTCCTGAAAGGACAGTGGAAGACAAGGGGCATTGTCAGGGAGCTATTGCAAAACCTTGCTTAGGTATTATGACCTCAGGAAAATAATTGCAGCTTCACAAGTTAACAAACAGCACCCCCCCTCCGTGTGATGCAGCTAGCAAATGTCTGGGGATGGGCCTAAAGGGCAGAGAAGAGATGGCAAGCACTGATGTCAATGTTGCTGTAATCATTGTGACAAGGCATGTATAAATATCCTGTTGGAGAGGAGGAGTGTCTTTGAGTCTGTCTCCAGTGACCTCTTCTAGGCTACAATGAGAAGGAGTTCCAAAAAAAGATTTTTAGCCCTGAACACAGGGCTAAGGCTCCTCTTTTAACATCCCTCGCCAACAGGGTGGCAGGAGCAATGAGGAGAAATTGAGGAAATTTTGCCTGGATTTTCTGGGCTTGCACAATATGATACAACTTGGTTCCTTCTCAACATGAGTGTCCCAAGTATTGGACAAGATGTAAATATTAGATTACACATTGGGATGTGCTGTTGTGTATCAAATGTAATCTTAGCAGCTCCTCCCTGGGAGTCCAGAGGGAGCTTTACTTTGTACCTAATACCTATCCTTGGAATATCTCATCGGGACGCTATTGAGGAATCTTTACTTTGCCTCTAACCCTGCAGTATAGTTGTCCTGGGAATGCATTTTTTTTTTGGGATGTCGGTTTGCTCGCTGTGCTGGGAGGTTCATTTCCAGACCTTTTGTCACCCTACTAGGTAACAGCTTCAGTGGGCCTCAGGCGAAGCAGTAAACATGATTCCTGCTTTCTATTTATATGTTTGGGTTTCTTCGCCTGAGGCCGGCTGAAGATGATGTCTAGTAAGGTAACAAAACGTCTGGAAATGAACCTTTCAGCTCAGTGAGCAAACCTACATCCAGAACCTCAACCTGAGCAACAAATCTTCTCAAAACACGCTAATGCATTTTGGTGTTTGGTACTGACACGATTACCTACAATGGAATGATCTTCGTTTGCAGCATTCAGATGTTCATGCTTAGGATTTTAAAGAAACATCTTGCCTTCTTTCTCTTGCAGCACTGATGGGTTTACTGGCTCTGTTGGATCTGCTGTTTGTAAACCATGCCTGTCACAGCATCATGACCCGGGGAGCATCCGTCCAGCTGGTGTTTGGCTTTGAGGTGAGGATTTCCTCATGGGAGTGTGTGGCGGTGACAGTGGTGGATGCCTGTGGGCCGCCAACAGGGAATGAATACCTTTTGAAAACTTGTTTTCTTTTCTCTTGAAAGTAGTAATCCAGGTACACAATCCTTTATCTGAAACTCTCAGAACCAGCTGGTCTTTGGAATTTTTCAAATTTCGGAATAAGTGACCGTGAAACTTTTAAAAATCTTGCCGCACAGCAGCCTGTGAGAGTAATGGGCCCTGAGATAGAATTAAGGCCTCCCCCGCGCATGCACACACACACACACACACACGTCACATCTGAGTGACGCACGTCACATGGGTGTGGAGTTGGGACAACTGTTTGCACGCCAAACAACCTTGTTATTGAGATAAAAACTTGACAAAAAAACCTTCGGATTTCGGGATTTTGGATAAAGGGTTGTCTACCTGTATTCACGTAACCCTCCCAGGGCTGCCATTTACCTGGTTCCAAAGTGCGACCTGTCCTGTGTCTGCATCTCTCTCCTTTCTCTCTCTTCCCCCACTGCCATACATTCAGAAATAACTTCACAGGTTTTACCAAAGAAAATGGGAATTTATTCGGTCTATAGTCACAGTCCAGCAAGCACTCTTTCATTTCAACCAGGAGACAGTTAATGGGTTCTTTGCTTTCCCCCCCCCCCCCCAGCTGTTGTAACTCCCCCGCCCCTCCTTAATGTGGATGAGTAGCAGGCAATGGAGTTGGGTTTCCTCTGTCAGGTGTAAGGGTTATACCTGAACATTTTACCCACAATTCAGTTCTCAGCTCATTGCCAAAGGTGACCAAGGTTTAAAGACTGAGATGTGGGGCTGAGTTGTTTAATTCTGTCTCTGTGGCAAACATGTCATCATCTTTTGAGAAATGACACTTATTCCTGGGATTTGATAAGGAGAACAGGTCACAGGCCAGGACTCCTGCAGTGAGGGAGTCACCTCCTGACTCTACAAGGCTCAAGTCAAGAGTGAAGTGGAAAACTCTGTATACCTAGAAGATCCTAAAATACTTGAAGCTCCACACTATCCAGGACAAAGCAATCCACTCGATTAGCATCCTATCCACCACATTCAGCATTCAGTCCCTCCACACTGACTCAGTGGCAATGCCATCTGCAGAAACTCGCATTTTTTTTTTAGCAGTATATTCCACATCAGTGAACTCTACCAATGCAAAGGACAAGAGCAGCACATCCATGGCAACACTACCCGCAAGGTCCTTTCTGACCGTCCTAACTTGGAGATATATTGCCATTCCTTCTGTGTCATGGAATCAAAATCCTAGAGTTTGTTGCCTGCCTGCATTATAGGTCTACCTATATCCAGCATTTCAAGAAAGCAAAAACTGAAAGAATTGCAGATGCTATACATCAGAAGCAAGAATAGAACTTGCAGGAAAAGCTCTGCAGGTTTGGCAGCATCTGTGAAGAGAACATTCTAGGAAAGGGTCACCAGACCCGAAGCGTTATCTCTGATTTATCTTCACAGATGCAGCCAGACCTGCTGAGCTTTTCCAGCAACTTCTGTTTTTATTTCAAGAGAAAAGTTCACACTACATCCTTGGTGGGCAATAAATGCTGGTCTAGCTAGCGATATCCTGAAACGTTTGGAAATATATCAGTGATTCTGTCAATTACCCTTGCCCTAGTTGTTCTGATGACCCATTGAATGGCAGATACTACAGTGGCATTAAAACAATAGCGATTTGTGTCCCAAGTTGGCATAGTGAGACTCTTGGGCGGTGATGGTGATGTCGTGGTTGTGGGGCTGATGCTTTAACCTCTGTCCTGTGTTCCCTTACAGTATGCCATTCTCCTCACAATGGTGCTGACCATATTCATCAAATACATTCTGCACACCATCGATCTTCAGAGTGAGAATCCCTGGGACAACAAGGCTGTGTATATGCTCTACACCGAGCTCTTGACAGGTACCGGGAGGGGCGGTGGTCGAGGCGGCTTGTAAAATTGCAGGGTGTGAGATGTGTGGCAATTCTTGCTCTGGGGTTTCAAACGAGACTCTGAAAGGGCGAATGTGTTTTGGACTCTGATAGGTAGATTGAAGATCAGCTGGTAACTTTCATCTCGGATATCCTTTGCTTAATTCCAGGCTGTGGTTATTGTACCATCTTTCTCGTGGTGCGTGGCTGCCGCTCTTGTTATCAAAGCTGATCTTTCCGTCTGTTTCAGGGTTCATTAAGGTGCTGCTCTACATGGCCTTCATGACCATAATGATCAAGGTTCACACGTTCCCTCTGTTTGCCATCCGTCCCATGTACCTGACCATGAGGTGAGTGCTCCCATGAGAAGGAGGTGATGTTTCGGTTTTAGCCCTCTCCTCCTGCACAGGTAGACTTGATGGCACCAGCAGCTCCTAGATGAAAGGGCTGTGTCTGGAGAAACTTGAGTTTTCAGCTGCTGGGCAAGATTGGGTTGGAGTTAGACTCTGTGCCATCAAGGCCAGATTTGAACAGTTCAGCCATTCTTTGACGTGATGGCTCCGTGGTTTGCATTGCTGCCTCAGCACTAGTAACCCAGGTTCAATTCCACCCTCAGGCGACTGTCTTGTGGAGTTTGCACACTCCCCCTCCGTCTGCATGAGTTTCCTCTGGGTGCTTCAGTTTCCTCCCCCAGTCCAAAGATGTGCAGGTTATGGTGGTCAAAAGGTGGGACTGCAGATGCTGGAAACCAGAGTTTAGATCAGAGTGGTGCTGGAAAAGCACAGCAGGTCAGGCAGCATCCGAGGAGCAGGGAAATCGATGTTTCGGGCAAAAGCCCTTCATCAGGAATAGAGGCAGAGACCCTGAAGGGTGGAGAGATAAATGTGGGGGGCAGCTGGGGAGAAAGTAGCAAAAAGTACAATAGGTGAATGGGGGTGGGGTTGGAGGTGATAGGTCAGAGGGGAGGGTGGAGTGGATAAGTGGGAAGGGAGATGGACAGGTCATGAGGACAGTGCTGAACTGGAAGGTTGGAAATGAGGAAACTGGTGAAGTCCAGCTTACGGTGGGTTCACTGTGCTAAATTGCCCATAGTCCTCAGGGATCCGCAGGCTAGGTGGTTTAGCCAAGGGAAATGCAGGCTTAAAGGGAGTAGGGTAGAGGGGTGGGATGCTCTTGAAAGGGTCAATGTTGACCGAATGGCCTGCTTCCACACTGTGTACGGATTGTTTGATAGCCCAACACACTTCATATGGTGTGTCCCTTTTAAAGTTGCAATCCTGGTAGATGAGGTTAGCAAATGCTGCCAACCTCTCATAGGCACAGCAAGATGCCCCAAACTAGCCAACCAGATGAATACCCAGCAGCTTTGTTCACCTAGTTAGCTGAAGGAGGCATATTGACTGGAGTGACTGGGGAATTTCCCTGTGCTGGGAGTGTCAAGACATAGGATACTTAGAGAAAGCATTTAAAAGGATTGGAACGAAGTTCTATCAAGGAGGGGAATTGAGAGCAAAGGATCACAGCATCAGGCATTTAAAGTTTTATTTCTTGCATCATTTTGGTGGTAGCGTGTTACAGGGGCCTTCCCAAAACAGGACAGGATACCAGACTTCAAGAAGGGAAACTGTTTCTTTGACTTTTAGACTTGTGGACTGGAAATCTATAAACGTCCATCAGCCATCTTTTCCAAATAGTCTCTCTGTGTTTCTTTCCTTCCCCACCTTGCCCAGCTTTCCCCCAGCGCCCTAGCTGACAGGTTCCTTGCAGCTTGTTGTGGCCCGCTGTGTTTTTGAATGCTGGCAGTGCAAAGGGATTGGTGTTGGGCCAGGAGCTTGTGGCAGTCGTACCAACCTAACTGTCTCCCTGCCTCCGTTTCCAGGCAATTCAAGAAGGCAGTGACTGATGCCATCATGTCGAGAAGAGCAATTCGCAACATGAACACGCTGTGAGTACTGAGCTGGGTGACCTCACTTTCACTCACTTGCCCTTTTTGATTGTCATCCTCTGCTGTGGTCAGCAGAACTTGTGTTTGATCTCATGCTTTTCCCAGTTGGTGGTTGATTCTTTTTGGGATTTGGCTGGGCCAGCATTTATTGGATATTCCTGACTACCCCTTGAGAAGGTGGTGGGGAGTTGTTGTCTTTAACCGTTGCAGTTCTTGGGTACACCCATGGTGCTATTCAGGAGGGAGATCCAGGAGTTTGACCCAGAGGCACTGAAGGAACAGCCAGTATATTTCCAAGTTGGGGCGGTGTGTGGCTTGGAGGGGAACTTGCAGGGGGTGGCGTTCCCATGAATCTGCTGCCCTTGTCCTTCAACATAGAAAATATGGGTTTGGAATGTTCTGAGAGGCTGCAGTGCGTCTTGTAGATCAAGCACAGTTCTGTGACAAGTAATGGAGGGTGTGTGACTGTGGAAGGTTGACAATTACGTTCCAATCAAGGATGCTGCTTTGTCGTGGATGATGTCAAACTGCTCGAGTGTTGAAACTGCACCCAGCCAGGCACCTGAGGAGTATTCCATCGCACTTCGAACTTGTGCCGTATAGATGGTCGACAGGCTTCCGAGCTGGGAATTTGGTTTGCAGACATTTTGTCCCCTTTCTAGGTGACGCCCTCCGTGTCATGGAGCCTCCTGTGAAGCACTGCTGTACTGTTTCAGTTGGAATTTATTTGGTTTCATTCCCGCTGCTTCGGATGCTGGTTCCAGTTGTATGTTGCAGTGGTCGGTATATTAGCTCTAGGTCAATGTTATTGATGGAGTCCGTCGATGAGTACCAAGCTTCTAGGAATTCTCTGACTCTCTTCTGTTTGGCCTGTCCTACTGTTGTGTTGTCCCAGTCGAATTTATGGATTGTGGCTGTGTGTACCCGCACCTGTGTGTCTGTGTATAGCTACAAGGGACAGCTGGTCTTGGCATTTAGTGGCTAGTTGATGTTCACGAATGTGGATGGCTAGTTGTCGGCCTGTTTGTCCTAGATAGTGTTTTGTGCAGTCCCTGCATGGAATCTAGTACACCATGCGTGTCTCGCACACGATGGGTATTGGGTCTTTTGTTCTGGTGAGTTGTTGCTGAGCTATCGGTTTATTTGCTGTCGTAAATCCGAGTGGTCGGAGGAGTCTGGCTGTCAGTTCAGAGGTGTTGTTTACACCAGGCAGAGTAGTTAGTGTGTTGGGCCAAAACCGCTGGCAGCAGTAACGAGAAACAGTGGGAATGAAACCAACTAAGTTCCAACTCACACAGTATCGCAGCGCTTCACAGGAGGCTCCACGGCACTGAGCAGGTCGCCGAGAAAGGGGGATGAACGATCTGCAAACCAACTTCCCAGCTCAGTGAACAAGCCCACAACATCTGCAACCGGCAGCTGAACTACAAATCTTCACACAAACCTTGGGCTTCAGGATGTCATGAGGTCAAAGCTGCTAGAGCACAGAAGCCCACTCCACCCAGAGTCCACCTTGTGAGGCAGTGAGTTGTCCCTCGCTGCATTTCTTAAAATCTGTTGTTTCTCTTATTCGGGTTTCTGCAACACCTGAAATCTGTGTTCCTGAGACAGAGTTCCATCGGTCAATGGGAACAGCTTTGCTTTATCTACTTTATCTAATCCTGCCCTATTCTTGATGAGCTCTCCTCTCAATCTACTTTCAGTCCATGGCAAACAGTCCCAACTACTCCACCAGCCCTGGAACCATTTTCATGAACACCCCCTGCATCCTTGCTGAAATGCAGTGACCGCAACTGGGCATGATGCTGTAGTTGGTGCCTAGCTGAAACTTGATACTTGTTCAGAATATCCTCCCTGTCTTTGACAATACCCAGTACATATTCCTAATGTCTCTCACAGTTGGACCTGTCACCCTTTGTTGTACTGCTAAAGATATATTGGCAGTGTCAGTCACTCTGTATCACTGGAGCCGTGAAGGTCTGCAGTCGCTCACTCTGTCTATCTCCTGCTGGTGTATACTGCTGCACTGAGTCACTTGTGATGTCCTAAGCCCCCATAACACCTTCTGTCTGTTTCCGGCAGGTACCCCGATGCCAGCCTAGAGGAGCTCCAGCAAACCGACAACGTCTGCATCATTTGCCGTGAGGAGATGGTAACTGGAGCCAAACGCCTACCGTGTAACCACATCTTCCACACCAGGTGAGTATCGCCAATCTCCAATGTCCCCTCCATATCCCAGGGCCTGAGCGGGTTTGAAAATAATGAACTAGACCATCGAGTCGGTAGATTAACATCAAAATGAAGTTTAATTTTTTAAAAATTTACCTTTGGAGCAGATGTTTCTCATTCAGCCACCCACCCATCTACCTGTGTAGGTCAAGGTTAAAGATCCAGTGATGAAATAGAGTGGAGAGATCCCAATAGGTTTCCAGTTGACAATTGTTCGCCTAATCAATTCTAGACACTCCCACACAGAGCAAAATATAAAATTCTTCAAAACAGATGACTCAATTCTCTGGTGCTATTATGGAATTGCTGGATAGGGTGAGGGATTGGATCTGATTGGGCAGTGGGGTAGGCTTGAGGGGCCAAATGGCCTGCTGCTGCTACTTTTCTTGCCTTTAGCTACTTATTTTCCTGTCCATCTCGTGCTGTGTCCCATTGACACCAACAGTTCACCCCCTGTGATCTTGTCTTTTTGTCAAGTGATGGATGTTAGTGTGAAATTCGATCCTGTGGAGACTTGTAGCCCTGACCTGATCTTTCCTTCCTGCGTGTCTCCACTTGTCTGCAGGTAGTGCTGTGATGCCGGACTTGTGTGACTAGCTCACTGTTTGTTCCTTGGCCCATTGAAATTGCTCACGTTGCCATGTGCCTCCATCCCTCCATGGTAGAGCTTTTCCCTCTCTGGGTTGCAGGTTCAGGGTTCACTCAGAGGTTTGCATGACTCCTCCAGCCTTTCGCTCCATGTCTTTTGGGTGAAACTCTAAACCCAGTTTTGATCTGATCCCCTCGGGTGGCTGTTAAGAAAACACCCTTCCACTTTTTAATATTTAAAAAAAATTTGGGCGTCCAGAGCCCAATATTTCTCTTATCAATATCACCCATTGGGGGACTGAGGAGTCATGATGACTATTCATCTGTAAATGGCATCTTGCTAGCCTGCTCTGCCTCCCTCCAGCACAGCCCCAAACCAGTTCTGGTTGCGAGTCCGTTCTGCCAGGAATCTCTGCTTTGACTCCCACTTTAATGTGACGGGAAGCCTGCCAAACTGACAGGCCCTGGGTCAGGTGGTGTGTGTGGTGCTGCCGCTGCATGGACCTGTCCGTTTTCCTCGCCTGCTAGCTAGTAACTGCTTTCTTTCTTTTTTTTTCCTTCTTTTTCGTTCCCTCCTGCAGTTGCCTCCGTTCGTGGTTCCAGCGGCAGCAGACGTGCCCCACGTGTCGCATGGACGTGCTGCGAGTCACACTCCCCACCCAGACGCCGCCGCCGCAGCCGCCTCAGCCGCAGGTGCCACAGACCCCCCTGGTCCCCCAGCAACCCAATCGTGAGTCGCAACCTGAATCTGTCCACTCCCCAGCTTCCCTCCTTTCTCTCTCTTCCCCCCCGCCCCACCCTGCCTTGCCAATGCTTTCCTATCCACAACCAGTAAGCTTTGCTATACTGCTACCCCAGGGTGGGTATACCGGCCTTGGAGCCTGAAGAAAACTGGCACTAAATTATTTGCTGTTTCTTTTTTTAAAAAAAAACACCGAAACAAATGAACAGAATGGCTGACTTCTGCACTGTAGCAATTGTGAATTCTGCGATAATTTGAGCATGTGTTGACCCTAGATATAGGAGCTTAAAGGCACCATTAGATTTGAGGTGTTAAGGATGATTGAAGGATCCACAGGGAAGCTATTTCCTCTGGTGTCTGGGGTGCACAGAAAGATCCCAGAGCAAAGGGGGCAGCACTTTTGTTTAAAAGTCCAAGCCAAACCATTCAGGGGAGAAAATGTTGATGCCGAGCGGTGAGTTACTGAAAATGTCAAACTGGCGATCAATCCGTTTACTATCTCCTGCTTTAAAGAAGGTAACTTCAAGTGAATGACATTAGATCAGTTAGGTCCAGGAGAATTGGTTTTCTGGGGTGCTTTGTGAATAGGCTGGTAAGAGCACGTTCAACAGGGGATTTCCAAAGGGAAATAGGTAAGTTCTTAAGGGAAAAATCTGCAAGTCTGTAGCGTTTGTTGGCCAGTTCAACATGCCTTTAAGCTGTGTCTTACTCCGACCTCTCAAGGAGCAGTTAACAGCCTGCACTGCTCTGGGTCGAGAGTCACATGGGGGTGGACGGCCGATTTCCTTCCATAAAGGTTTTTTGTGAACCACAATAGATTTTTACAAACATTGACAGAGGCTATGTGATTGCCATTAGGCTAACTTTATTTTTATTCCAAGTTTCCAGTTAATTTAAATTACCGTCTTTGCCAAAGAATTCCTATCCATTGAGCAGTTAATCACTTTTATTCACCCTTTAATAAAAATCACATTTGGCTGTGTAGGTTTTGTATTGCTTGGCAGAACGTGACTGTCTGAAGCAGCTTCAGTGCAGTACACTGGCTGAGTGGTTAGCACTGTTGCCTCCCAGCGCCAGGGACCCTCGGCCAATTCCAGTCTCTGGCATCTACCTGTCTGTCATTTGCACATTGTCCCTGTGTCTGCATGGGTTTCCTCCGGGTGCTCCAGTTTCTTCCCAATTCGAATATTAGGTGGATTGGCCGTGCAAAGTTGCCCGTTGTCTCCAGGGATGTGCAGGCTATGTAAATCAGCCATGGGAAATGCAGGGTTACAGGGAAACGGTAGGGGGTCTCGACAGGCTGAATGGCCTGCTTCCACACTGTAGAGATTCTATGAACCATCGAGACATCTCCGGGAAGGTGGAATGCATTGGAGTAATTGGGGCAGTTGAGTAAGAGCTGTTCTCGAAGGATGCTCTGGAAGGGAGCTCAGCAGTCGGGGAACAACTGAGGTGCTTGAAATGGGAAGGGCTGGAAACTTTGCCATCATCGTGAGCTCAGAATCTGAAACACACCACACTGATTGCACTATATAGCAGCAGTCCGTAACAGCTTGAGTTTATATTGCCCCTTTTTCCTAAAGTGTCATCCATAAATGACATGTTTCAGTAAGTCCGGTCTCTTGTATGTAAGCTCCCTGTAGTCAGCAGTGAGATAAGTAACCTATTGACATCCATAATTCAGTGCCAGCTTGCTTAAACAATAGAACGATTACAGCATCAGCTGACCAGGACAGTGGGAATAATCCCCTCCAAAGTAAAGGCCTTTCTATGCCCCCCGTACAACATTTAAAAGACATTGGACAGGTACGTGGTCCCAATACAGGCAAATAGGACTGCTTCTGATTCTGATCAGCCTGCTATAGGACAGGGTTAGGGTTCAGAAAAGATTTATAAGGATATTGCCAGGGTTGGAGGGCTTGAGCTATAGGACAAGGCTGAACAGGCTGGGGCTATATTCCCTGGAGCATCGGAGGCTGAGGGGTGACCTTGTCAGGGTTTATAAAATCATGAGGGGCATGGATAGGCTGAATAGCCAAGGACTTTTTTTTTTCCCCAGAAGAGGGGAGTCCAAAACTAGAGGGGCATAGGTTTACAGCGAGAGGGGAAAAATTTAAAAGCAACCTGAGGGGCAACTTTCTCATGCAGTGCGTTTGTGGAATGAGCTGCCAGAGGAAGTGGTGGAGGTTGCTACAATGACAACATTTAAAAGGCATCTGGTGGGGCACGTGAATAGAAAGGGTTTGGAGGGATATGGGCCAAATGCTGGCAAATGGGACTAGATTAATTTAGGATATCTGGTCAGCTCGGACGAGTTGGACCAAAGGATCTGTTTCCATGCTTTATGATTCTGACTCTGGTCAAGTGTTTTAGTAAAGTCAGATGAGGGGGGAGCGGAGGTAAATGAGTCAGATGAGGGGGGAGCGGAGGTAAATGAGTCAGATGAGGAGGGAGCGGAGGTAAATGAGTCTGGGTGGGTTACTCTTTGGAGGGCTCAGTGTGGACTTGGGCTGAAGGCCTACTTCTTCAAGGTGGAAGTATAAACCTGGAATGTGAATCACCTGGAGCGAGTTTTAATTCTATAAATTCTTACTTTAAGGCTAGTCTTGCTGCTGGGGACCTTTGCAAAACTGGTGAACTGGGAGGGGGGTCAACTGCATGTATTGGGGAACAACTTGCAGCGAGAATATGGGAGAGGCAGGACTGTACTTCGTGGTCCCCCTACAGGGCTTTGTGTGTTGCTGAGTCGTACACATTCACGCTGTGTGGTGTGCCTGGTCCTCACTGCTGCTGTTCCTTTTCCCAGTGCCTCCAGGGATGCCGCCCTTTCCGCCAGGAATGTTCCCCTTCTGGCCGCCCATGGGCCAGCACCTCTTCCCGCAGGCTCCTGGTGCAGCTCCGAATGTGCCACAATCAAACACGTCAGCTCCTGCTGGTGCAGAGGGCCAGGCAAGCGGTAAGTGGTAACGTGTGAGGTGGTGGGAAATGGGAGAAACGTGAAGCAACAACATTGTTTTGGAAACCAAAACAAAAAATAAATAAAAACGACAATCAGCCTACCCACAGTAACAGAGGAAGCAGTTTGTACGGTCCCAGGCTCCCACCAATGAGGTGACATTTGGGTCACCTGTGTTTGACGGTTGCATATTAGGAAAGCGACTGGGGCAGGTTCTGGAGGGGCTTGAACAGGGTAGACATTGGCAGTCGGGGAATCTAGAGCACAGATTCTGGCTAACAGGCCGATCACTTGGGACTGAGATGAGGAGGAATTATTTCTGTGAAAGGGTGACGAGTCTTTGGAATTCTCTACCCCAGAGGGTTGTGGAATCTCCATTGATTACATGCGCTGGTGAGTGAGGCGTTTTTAAATGTCAGTGATTGAGGAAAAATGGAGTTGAAGGTCAAGATCACATGACCGTATTGAAAGATCGACTAATATTTCTACTTCTCCTGGCACATGTGTTCTCTTCTTGCCTCCATGCAGTGGCTGTGGAATCCATGGCCACCAAGACCTCTGTTTAGCCTCCCATCTGAAGGACAGCAATAGCCTCCAACTTCAGGTCAGCTTGGGTTTGTGCTCGGGTGTCAGTGGAGTTGGCACTTGTGGGCCCCAAAGCGTGTGCTTGCTGGTCAGTATGTTGTGTGTGGTAGTGATCTGGTTGGCCCATGACCTCACAGAGGAGCACGGCATCCAGTGTGATGTCACTGGCAAGCCAGGTCACAGACTCAAGACTGTGAAAGAGAAAGGAGGGTGGGGGTGAAGTGTTCCTCAGTCACCTCTGACCCGTTGATGGAATCCAGCAAGAGTGCCCATCGCCATAGCAAGCGAAGGGAGAAGGCGGTCATCAAGCTGAGGAGTTACTCGGAATTGCAATGCCGTGGTGAGGGAAAGAGAGAGTTCTCTCCAGCTAGAGTTTACAGAGGGGGAAGGAGAAATAGGCCACTTCTGAAGTAACTCCTCCCTCCATGCCAGTCCCCCGGCAGGGCAGCTCCTCCCTCCATGCCAGCTGTGGGAATGTCAGCCCCATGTTTCAGCCCTGGTGGGTTGAAGACCTGAACACACTCAAAGTTCTGACTCTGGGTTGAGTGAACCCCACTGAATCCAAGGCTGACATCTGGTGTCGATGTGCAAGAGTGAAATCCCAACTCCAGGCCCAGTGTCTGGAATGAGCAAGGGAATGCAATTCCCCCTCAGCACTGATTAGGGGTGTGGCGGGTTGCCAGTGGGAGCCCGTTTCTCACTAACGTCACCCATCCCAGCAACTCTGGCAAGCAACTGAGCTTTTAACAGTTGATCCACGGAGAGCATTCAAAGCAGAGTGTGGTATGGGAGAAAATGAGCAGTGACGTGGAGTGATTTCTAAAAGCTGTGTGTTCACCATAGTGTATTCTTAGATGAGGAAATAGGTGGAATAAACCTTTTTTAAGGTGGTGTCCTGACTGAGCTCCGTTGGCAAACAACTAGTTCATAATCCCCCTGTTTGAGCTTCTACATTGTTGACCCAGGAAGGCCCAGAGATCAGTTTGTTCTGGATAGGGACATGTGGGGGGGGACAAGAATGGAATGTAATGATCCCGGAGATTATAGCATTAGCACCACTGTCACCATGTTTACTCCAATTCCCAGCTAGCCCTGTCCAATCAGGAGTGCAGATATTAAGTCTTTGTCTGTCCCAAAGTATTTGGCTGGCACTCAGTTACTTTACTTTTGAGTATAGGGAAGGTACAGAAGACAAGCCTGCCTGATTTTTAAGCACTCTGAACCGCACTGCTATTTGTTAGTCTCTTCTGAAATGCCTCTTACTTCCCAACAACCCCAATGAGCCTTTGCATTAATATACTTGTTCTGTTTCTCTCCCCATTTCTCCTTCCCCCTCTGTAAACTCTAGCTGGTGAAGAATCCCGGAGCACTGAGACCATGTCGGGGACTGGATTGGAGACGCCCGGTGCTGGATCAATCCCAGGATTTCCCTTCTCCTTCCCTCCCTTCCCGTCGGCTCCTTGGGTGGGAATGCCCCCCCCTCCGTTTGGTAAGTGTAAGGCATGCGCTGTGATGGTTTGATGTACGTGCTCGTGAGTAACTCCAGTCTCCCATTATTGCAGCTGCTTTGGGTTTAGCACGCTGACTCTGTCCCAGTCTGCAGCTATACTGTGCTACAGACCGGCCTGTTGCTCTTAAAGGATTACCTTCACAGTGATACATGGCACAGAACAGAGTGTCAGTTTGGTCAGATCAAATTGAGCACCACTTGCAGTCAGACTTGTGCTGGTGAGGAGAATTGACTTGTTCAATTCCAGACCATAAACACTCTCCTCCATTCTTTTGCAACCCTTCCTTTTCTCCGTGATGTCTTATTTGAATGGGTCTGTTGTCTGCAAAGGTACTGTGCTGTCTGTTCTTACTGCTATCATTAACACCTACTTCTGCATCTATATCACTCTTCTACCACCATTAGTACTCCTTTTGTTTTTTATTCTTTTGCTTTGGGTACCCTCACTATCTTCGTTTCATCTCCTCTTGCTTCCCCTTTACCAATAGCATGAGAACCATCATTTTCCAGTTCCCTTCATTTCTGATGTAGAGCCAGATTAAATTGGACTTGAAAAGTTACCTCTGGTTTTTCTCTGCATAACTGTCTGACCTGAGTTTCTCTAGTGCTTTATTTTTATTTCAGCTTTGCAGTATTTGTCTCTATTTGTTTGTAGATACTCAGCTTTGAGTTGGCACCCATGGAGTAGCACTTTCTGTGGGATATGAGCTACAGCTGCTCTTATTTTTTTTTTTGCCCCTCGTTCTTTTCAGGAATGCCTCCGATGCCGATGCCACCATCTGGCTTTGCCGGATTGACAGACGAGGAGCTCCGAGCGATGGAGGGTCAGGAGCGTCAGAACCTGGAAGCACGGCTCCAGTGTCTTCAAAACATTCACACACTGCTGGATGCAGCCATGGTGCAGATCCATCAATACCTCTCTGTTGTCGCTACTCTCAGGTAGGCTGGGCCACCGTATCGCAGGGCCTAGTATTGAATAAGGCTTGGGCAGACTCACCCAGTTTAAGTCAAATGTGTGCAGTGTCTCGCAGCCCCTCTGCTGGTCCAGACTTACTGAATTCTGATGATTGAATTCAAGTCTGATCCCTCTGACCATGCAGTGCAGTAAAAACCTTGCAGCACCAAGGAAAGCTGCCTTCAAATTCATTGACATGATGTGGGCATCGCTGGCTAGGCCAGCATTTATTACCCATCCCTAATTGCCCAGAAGGCAGTTGAGTCAGCCCTGTTGCTGTGGGTCTGGAGTCTCATATTGGCCCGACCAGATGGGGATGGTGTTTACCTTCCCTAAAAGACATTAGTGAACCAGATGGTTTTTTCCTAGCTATGGGTAATGGATTCATGGTCACCATTAGACATAATTCCAGATTCTTTTCTAATTAAATTTAGATTAGCAAGTTTTGAGAAGATTTGTAGCTCCGGTCGAGCTTCTGGACGTAGGTTTGCTCGCTGAACTGGAAGGTTCGTTTTCAGACGTTTCGTCACCATACTAGGTAACATCTTCAGTGAGCCTCCAGACGAAGCATTGCTGGTGTTTCCTGCTTGCTATTTATATTCACCACAGGAAATGACCTCATCAGCCCAAGGAAACACAAGCTTATAAATGGAAAGCAGGAAACACAAGCTGTGCTTCGCTGGACACTCATTTAAGATATTACCTAGTGTGGTGACGAAACATCTGAAAATGGACCTTCCAGTTCAGCAAGCAAACCTACATCCTGAATTTAAATTCCACCATCTTCTACAAGAGGATTCTAACCCAAATCTCCGGAACACGACCCAAGTCTCTGGATTAAAAGTCTCGCGATTTAATACCAGACTTCTATTGCCTTGTTCCTTTACCAGCCCCTTCCCCCGTGAGACCGTCACAAATATCTCCCAGAAGCA
The DNA here is from genome assembly GCF_004010195.1 of Chiloscyllium plagiosum. Classification (NCBI taxonomy): domain Eukaryota; kingdom Metazoa; phylum Chordata; class Chondrichthyes; order Orectolobiformes; family Hemiscylliidae; genus Chiloscyllium; species Chiloscyllium plagiosum. Next base: position 2,629,467 of record NC_057754.1, read on the forward strand.
AGGTCACCTTTGGCACCCTCGATAGCTACACAGCACAGTCTAATTGTCAAAGATTATAACTGGCTGGATTTTAAAAGTGACCAAGTGATTACGTTCTGGATCTATTGCAGGGAGGGGGACCTCATTAAGAGTTAAATGTAGATTTTCAAATGCACCCTGTCATTACTGTCCTCTATCTAGTCCGCCCAGACCAACGGCAACTACCAGCTCAGCACCAAGCACAGAGTCAACGGATCCAACGTCTGGATCACAGGTGGATTCCACTGGAGACTCCCCTCCTCCTGCTTTCGACAGCACCTCTGCACAATCTCCCTTGCAACCTGAAGAAATAGGTACCAGTTTCTACTGGATCTGTTTGCTGGCATGGGGGGGAGCCAGTCAGTTTGGTCTCCGAGAAGCTGACCAACTTGCTTCATGGTAGGGCTTTGGGGGGTGGTAGGTGGTGGATAGGTTAATAAGTTCTGATGCGGGACTGTCTGAGCTCTGAGCTGGCATTTTTCACGTTTGTCTTTCCAAGCGGGAGGCCAAGGGGAAGGTTTAAGAGGTTTGAAAATAGGAAGAAAGAAGCCAATTGGACTTCACGCCACAAAGTTAAGGGGAAATGCAAGGCATTATTGATGTTTGGAACGCAAGTGTGTTCAAGTCAAAAGACTGAATTACAAGAGCGTTTTGCAAAACCTCTACTGTTATTGGGTGTGAAGGTTTCTTGTTGAGATATTCTGAGGTTTTGTTTGGTTTTGAAGCTTTTGTGACCTTCACACATGATCTCCTGCTGTTATCACATCATTCTCCACACACAGTACACTTCAACAATAAATAATGCACAGGAATGTAGCATCACACTACTTTGCTTTGTGCATCAGAGAGAAATTTACCAATGAGGATTCTTTCCGGGAACAAGCAGGGTTAATCCTCGGTCGTGGAAGCACAAGGAATTTTCTAACGTGTTAGTAGACCGTTCAGCCCATCTGCTGCTCGCTAGTGTTTCTACTCCACACCAGCTCCCTTCCACCCCATCTTGTCATCTCACTGTAAAACAGTCACAGGAGGGTGCAGAGATTCAACAGAAGCTTGTAGCACAAAAGACAAAAAGCCAAAAGAAGCAAACTGAGTAATTTCTAATTCTAGAAAGTCATTTGAAAAACAACTTCAACATTCAGCAGAATAAAGTTTCAATCTATTCCCAATGCCATCAGTAGAGTCAGATGTACAGCACAGAAACCGATCCTTCGGTCCAACTCATCCTTGCTGACCAGATATCCCAACCCAATATCGTCCCATTTGCCAGCACTTGGTCCATATCCCTCTCAACCCTTCCTATTCATATACCCATCCAGATTCCCTTTAAATGTTGTAATTGTTCAAAGTTTGTCCGAAGATTTGTAGCTCGGGTGCTCGTTGTTGTGGTTCTGTTCGCCGAGCTGGAAGTTTTTGTTGCAAACGTTTCGTCCCCTGGCTAGGCGACATCATCAGTGCTTGGGAGCCTCCTGCGAAGCGCTTCTTTGATGTTTCCTCCGGTGTTTATAGTGGTCTGTCCCTGCCGCTTCCGATTGTCAGTTTCAGCTGTCCGCTGTAGTGGTTGGTATATTGGGTCCAGGTCGATGTGTTTGTTGATGTAATTGTACCAGCCTCCACCCCACTTCATCTGGCAGCTCATTCCATACACACTGAACTCTGTGAAAAGGTTTCCCCTTAGGTCCCTTTTAAATCTTTCCCCTCTCGCCCTAAACCTATGCCCTCTAGTTCTGGACTCCCACACCCCAGGGAAATGACTTTGTCTATTTACCTTATCCATGCCCCTCATGATTTTATAAACCTCCATAAGGTCACCCCTTCAGCCTCTGACACTCCCGGGAAAACAGCCCCAGCCTGGGTCACCCTTCAGCCTCCGATTCTCCAGGGAAAACAGCCTCAGCCTCTCCCTACAGCTCAAACCCTCCAACCCTGGCAACATCCTTGTAAATCTTTTTTGAACCCTTTCAAGTTTCACAACATCCTTTTGATAGGAAGGAGACAAGCATTGCATGCAATATTCCAAAAGTGGCCTAACCAATGTCCTGTACAGCTGCAACATGACCTCCCAACTCCTGTACTCAATACTCTGACCAATAAAGGAAAGCATACCAAATGCCACGTTGACTATCCTATGTATCTGTGACTCAACTTTCAAGAAGCTATGAACCTGCACTCCAAGGTCTGTTTTCAGCAACACTCCTTATGACCTTACCATTAAATGCATAAGTCCTGATCAGATTGGTTTTCTCAAAGTGCAGCATCTCACATTTATCTAAATTTAAACTCCATCCGCCGTTCCTCAGCCCATTGGCCCATTTGATCAAGATCCCGTTGTAATCTTCTTCACTGTCCACTACGCCTCCAATTTTGGTGTCATCTGCAAACTGACTAACTATATCTCCTATGTTCACATCCAAAACTGCAATTTAAAATCCAAAGAATACCTCAATATGAAGTTTGATTTCTCCCCAGTTTCTGACATCTGACCTGTGAACTCATCTTGCATGAATAGCCTCAAGATTGAGAGCTCAAACTCTCTCCAGCTTCTAATAACCAAACACTTCTGGTGTGGAAGTTCCACAAACTAAACTTTGCTTTTCCATACTGAAGTAATTCTGCTTGTCCTGTACAGTCCTGCACATGTCTCTTGCAGAATACAAAGCTTGCTTCTGATCCAAGGGGAAAGTGAGGACTGCAGATGAGAATCAAGAGTGTGGCACTGAGAGAGCACAGCAGGCCAGGCAGCATCTGAGGTGCAGTAGAATCGACGTATTGGGCATATTCCTTTCATCAGGAATGAGGCTTGTGGGCTGAGAGATAATTGGGATAAACTCCCATTTATCTCTCAGCCCCCTGGCCAAAAAGCCTAATTCCTGATGATGGACTTTTGCCCGAAACATCGATTCTCCTGTACCTCGAATGCTGCCTGGCCTGCTGTGCTCTCTCAACACCGCGCTCTCTTGCTTCTGATCCAAGTCAGGCCACCTCCAACAGCTGCCTGAAGCTTTCAATCTCTTTGGTTAGTAATCAAGGTTACAAAATCCATGTTTATGCCACCTGTCATAAGCCACTATGTTACAAGGAATGCTTCATTTACAATTTCAGGGATTTGCAGGCATTTACTCTGACATATACTGGATTAGGTTCCAGAAGGAACTTCTTCTGATCTAGCTTTTTCAAACAAAAACCCCACTGGTCCTCACCTACCACCCCACCAATCTCCATGTACAGCGCAAAAATTCCACCGACACCCTCCTTCGACTGACCGAACTGGTCCTCACCCTGAACAACTTTTCTTTCCAATCCTCCCACTTTCTCCAAACAAAAGGAGTAGCCATGGGCACCCGCATGGGCCCCAGCTATGCCTGCCTCTTCGTAGGGTATGTGGAACAATCCATCTTCCGCAACTACACTGGCCCCACCCCCCATCTTTTCCTTCGCTACATTGATGACTGTATCGGCGCTACCTCGTGCTCCCACGAGGAGGTTGAACAGTTCATCCACTACACTAACACCTTCCACCCCGACCTCAAATTCACCTGGACAGTCTCGGACTCCTCCCTCCCCTTCCTAGACCTTTCTGTTTCTATCTCAGGCGACCGAATCAACACGGACATCTACTACAAACCAACCGACTCCCACAGCCACCTGGACTACCCCTCCTCCCATCCTGCCCCCTGTAAAAACGCCATCCCATTCTCCCAATTCCTACGTCTCCGCCGCATCTGCTCCCAGGAGGACCAGTTCAAAATACATACAACACAGATGGCCTCCTTCTTCAAGGACCGCAATTTCCCCCCCGACATGGTCGACGGTGCCCTCCACCGCATCTCCTCCACCTCCCGCTCCTCCGCCCTTGAGCCCCGCCCCTCCAACAGCCATCAGGACAGAACCCCACTGGTCCTCACCTACCACCCCACCAATCTCCATGTACAGCGCATCATCCGCCGTCACTTCCGCCACCTCCAAACAGACCCCAGCACCAAGGATATATTTCCCTCCCCACCCCTATCAGCTTTCCGTAGAGACCACTCCCTCCGCGACTCCCTTGTCAGATCCACACCCCCCACCGACCCAACCACCACTCCCGGCACCTTCCCTTGCAACCGCAGGAGGTGCAACACTTGCGCCCACACCTCCCCCCTCACTTCTCTCCAAGGCCCCAAAGGAAACTTCCATATCCGCCACAGATTCACCTGCACCTCCACCCACATCATCTACTGCATCCGCTGCAGCCGGTGTGGCCTCCTCTATATTGGGGAGACAGGCCGCCTACTTGCGGAGCGATTCAGAGAGCACCTCTGGGCCACCCGGACGAACCAACCCAACCAACCTGTGGCACAGCATTTCAACTCCCCCTCCCACTCCACCGAGGATATGCAGGCCATTGGACTCATCC
>NC_057754.1:2633952-2643596 GCF_004010195.1 Chiloscyllium plagiosum
TCCTCCATGTCCCTCCTCCCTACCTTTTATCTTCTCCTGCTGAACACTCTCTGCTCATTCCTGAAGAAGGGCCTGTGCCCGAAACGTCGAATCTCCTGTTCCCTGGATGCTGCCTGACCTGCTGTGCTGTTCCAGCAATAAAGTTTCAACAAACAAAAACTTCACCAAAGGGACCAAATGCATACACTCAATGACAATTTGTTGAATCTCTCTCACCTTTTCAGCCCTGTTCATTCGCCTCAACCACTTTGTCATCGCGTGGCGTTTATTCTCCAACTCTGGGTAGAGGGGTTTTCATTCAAACCACCGGACATGAGGGACATGGTGACAAACTGGGAAGAGATGAGTTCAGGGGCTAATGTCTAAAAGCAGTTCACCATCCAGAGTGTGAACATTAAGTGGAGCAGGACCTGGGCTATATAATGTAGTCGTTCAGGATCCAGTCAGAGTGGGTGGGATGCTATTGGGAGGGTGGAGAGGAAGGCTTCATGAGAAATGAAGGGGTCCTCACTGGTCATAGAGATGGACAGCATGGAAACCCTGTCCTTTTTTTCCCCCCTCCCCTACACTCCTGCATCGGCTTTTGGGTGAACTGGTTTTGTTTTTATTCTTCTTAAAAAGCAATGTTATTCTTTGTTCAATGTTTGCAGGGCAGATTGACCTGGAAGGGGCAGTGGGATACTCTGTACCTGACTCGGCCGAAGTCCCGGACGATGAGAAGGACGCTCTCAGTGAACCAGATGCAGCCGAACTGCGCCGACGGCGGCTGCGGAAACTCGACCTACCCAGTGGCCGTCACTGACCGCTCGGATTAGACTACACGGCTCGACGCCGGGTCAGAGACGGGCGGTGGGAGGGATGGGAGGGAAACTGGAGGATGGGAGACAGCCAGAGAGAACGTGGGGAGGGCTTGGGCTGCAGCAAGAGAGGGTGCCACTGTGTTCTCCCTCCCCTCTCTCTCTCAAAGATGTGTTTTCTTTTCATCCCTCTATTCCCCACCCACCCCGACCCATCACCAAGTGCCATTGATCCTACCCTAATGCAGGGAATCCAAGCTTTGAATGTCGCTGCTGAAGACTCTGCAGCAAGTCTGAGAATATCGAGAAACGTCCAGTAAAAGGCAACAGATACACCAGCTGCGATCTCTTACGCTCTCTCGTTCTGTCCTTCTCCATGCGCACACCCTGATGTTTGTACCAAAATTTGGCAAGATTTCTCTCCCATCCTCCCCTCTGCCCATCCCCACTTCAGAAGGTCAATTGGGTTTGGACAGGGCTCCTGTTGCTATCTGGCATAGGGTCTTTGCGTGCTCGCTCGTGCTGTTTCTTTCTCTCTCTCTCTCTCCACCAAGCCCCTTCTCTCTCTGTATTTGCCGCCTTCTCTCCTCCGTCCCCCTGTATAATATCTGACAGTCAGTCTATCTCTGGTGTTGCTGTGCGACAGGACCACACCTCAGTAGCCCTGTGTCCACTGTTGTCAACGGGACGATCCATACAGTGAGCCTGCCCTCCTCGATGCACTTTGGCGACCTCTTCTCTTTCTCCCTGCCCCCCGCCACCACCAAAAAACACTTGCTGTCAACCAACCACAGCTGCAATAATTGTTTTTGACTTTGGATTCTCCAAATCCAAAGCGTTGATGTACCTTCCCCTTCTCTGCATGAACAGCCAGAGGGTGAGAGGTGACATGATCCACCTCCAGCTACATGGGTTAAAACAGCTTGGAATGGACTGAGTCTCGACGTGCTGGAAGACAGCTGCATTAAATATCATGCAGATCATTTGCCCGTCTTTCAAATGTTTTTAACCTTCCTATTCACTTGGTTTAATAATATGGCTCATGTGTTGGATCAAGAGTTTTCTCGAACATTATAAAACAGCAGAGCGATCAATGATCACAATTAAGTAGATGCTCATCTGCTTTTCATGTGAGAGGGAGGTAATATCTCTCCTTTGTCTGAATAAGCCTCTTGTCAATCTTGGGCGCGGGTATGGTGGAGAAAGAGTGTGAAGAGGCTTGGATAGGAGATCTGGGAACTAGGTCCAAGAGGGACACTTCAGCAGTTAAACTTTCACCCATTGCAATAGGATTAAACTGACAGCTTCTTTCAAACTAAATAGACACAGCTTGTGACTTTGGGACTTGTAGATTGGCTGATTTTTTTTAAAAAGTTTTTAATTTTACATAAAGCACTTTGTTTCTCATTTCAAATCCATTGTAGAGAAGTCCCTATTTCTTACTTCATGTCAAATATATTAGAGTTGTGTTTGTGCGCATATAACATGCGCTAGTCAAGAGGAGGGGGGTTTTGTCAGTTTTCCTTTCCCGCTCTCCTGACCAATCGTTCTCTGGGGATTGGCGAGGGGCCTGCAGCCCCCACCCTGGTTTGCCCCCTGGCAATTACTCTCTCTTATTTTTGGTGCCAACTGTGATTTCAGAGGCTGTGGAAAGGGTCGAGCAAGTGAATCCGCTAGTTTGTCAGAAACAGACACGAGGGAAGGGGACAGGCCTGCCTTCCCATTCCTCTCTTTTTGCTAATTTCTGCCCAGTGTAAAGATCAGTGGAAATGGCATTGCGCAGATTTATTCCCACCACTGCTTTCTTCAATGTTCCCCTGTCGATTTAAAAGATTTAATTGTTGCATGCACAAGAAATTTACATTCTCTATTTGCAAAAAGCAGCTTTGTAATTTCACTTCACAGAATGACTGAACTGGCTGGTATTTCACAACAATCCTGTTGGCATGTATTGTTGCCAGCAGTTAACAGTGTGAGAGAACCTGTCTCCCCTTCTCCCTCTGGTGACCAATATAATCCAGGACTTTGGAAAATTCAGTTTCCCTTTCCAGTGTCAATATTGAGTTGGCTGATTTGTGAAGGGGAAGATCGATCTCCCCATGTCCCAAGGTGGTTGGTGAGGGGTGTGCTGGAGATGTGGGCTGTACTGTGGAATCCCAAGGGATTGACTGCTGAGGCTGCTGTACAACTCACCCTCCCTGGGGGCAAGGTGAGCAAAGCCATTGTGCTATTGTGACAATGTGGACTCCTCTACCTGGCTCATGCCAGTTGTAATACACGGCCTCCATCCACTAAACTGCATGCAGGAAGAATTGGCCCTCCCATCTAAGACCCTGAGTGAGGATGAGATGGGATTTTCGTGTGGACAGAGCATTCTGGATATGGATGTGTCAGGTTTTTTGGGGCTGTTGAAGGATCTGTCACCTCCACAACCCCTTCCACCTGCCAGTTGACATTAATTGGAGGGTTGGGGAAGGTAGGCACTTGATGGTTTTGCTGTGGGGGAGATGGGTCACGTAAACTTTGCAGTGTGGTCTGGATTGAGCTTGCAGTTAGTGGCTTCTGTTGCTCTTGCTCTGAATGACAGTGCTAAGAGCTTGCAAGGAATCTTTTCCTGTTGTTGTAGTGGAAAACAGAAGGGAAATGAGGCCTGTTATTGTCCCTCTCCCTCTCTTTTGGGTAATGCTGAGTGTTCATTTGTAAAGTGCCTAGGATGTGTTGGTAATAAAAATTGGGGGGGGGGAGGGGGAAAGAGAGAAAGAGTCTGAGGGCGTGCTAGCCTTCATTAATCTGTAACACAATAATTGGGATGCAGGGTTCTGTTGGAAGCAATTAGACCTACTATAGTGTTGGATGCTGTCCTTTCTTCTGCAATCACCCTCTTTGTTGCTGTGATACCAAGTAGAACACTGTTGTCTTGATAGAGGCATCTATGCGAGTTGTAACTCATTGACACCACCAAAATTAAGCAGAATCAAACAAACCAGGCAGTTTGGCGGAAGAATACTGCTCCCAAAACAATAATACTGCTCCCTAAGGAATAAGGCTTCCTCTTGTTTTTTTTTTCTATTTGGATTTGGCTTTTTGAAGACTAAAACGTTCCAAACCTTTCTGGTTGCCCGATCAGCAATGTTTCTTTTTTTTAAAACCCATTTTTTCCCCACCACCAAAAATTTTGGGAAGTATCAATTTTGAGAGTGTGTGTGTGTGTACATGTGTCAGATCTGTGATTTTGAGGGTTGTTTGGATCTGAGACATGTGACCTACAGCAACCATTTTCAGGTTCTCAACCTAATGTAAGGAATCTAAATGTAAGAGCTCTATACAGGTGAGGGTTTTGTGGTTGATTATTTAATTTGTACATATTGTATAAAATTTTAATAGCTGGAATTGTACATACTGCACAATAAATTCTGCTGGTTCTGTCTTGTGTGTGGTCTTTCTAACAATCCAATAGTGGTCATGTTTATTTTCACATAAACAAGTTAGCAGATGTCTGTACTGTCAAAACCCTATTCCAGTGCCAACATATCTTATGTTCCTTTGACAATACTTTCTATTACACTTTAATTTGTACTAACGCAACAAACATCCAGCAGTCAAATGCAAATGTGCCTCCTGTAAGCTTTTCCTCCATGTTGCAAACCATCCTGTTGTGGAACTATTTTACCGTTCTTTAAGGGTGTACCTATATCATACTGACGCCAGAAGTTCGTAAAGGCTACTCACCACCATTTCAAGGTGAATTAGGGATAGGTAGTAAATGCTGGCCCAGGTATTCATTTCTTTCTTTTCTCTTTCCCTCCTCTCTCTCTTCCCCCCCCCCCAAAAAAAAGCCCATTATTTTTATCAACCTGTTCAGACAGCTCTGGCCACCTGGGACTTGAATCTGCAAGGTTGAGGCACTATCACTAGACTTAGGCCGGTTAATTAAAAAGAAGTGCGTTTAATTGTTCCAATGTTATGACACACCTCTGGGGCAGGTGGGCTTTAAATTCAGACCATCTGCCTAGGGAAAGGCATGCTACCACTCCACTATAAGATTCTCCGCAAGCCTAGGTAGAAGTCTTTTTTTAAAAAGACCTTGTTAATGTACAGAGGCTGACAACAATGCCTTGATTTTAAGCAGTGTCCCTCACTCCTTTAGGATATCCTAGATCAGGTTACAGTTAATTAAGTAGTCATTCTGCTGGAGGAGGATATTATTAGTTTGTACCTGACAAAGATCTCTAAATCGAAATGAGATAATCAGATAATGTTTTAGTAAGATTAGTGGCAGTGTCACAGAAGCTTCTTCCATTAAGACTGTAATGGTTAAAGTGTCCTTCTGCTATAGATAAGGATTTTAATTTAATATCAGATTGATGCAAACTACCTCGGAGAGTGTAGCATCCTTCAGAGCTCAATGCATCCAGGAAAAAGCACTTGCTTGGTACCCCTATCCACCACCCAAAACGTTCATTCCCCTTTTCACTACCGACTCTCAGTGGCACCAGTGTATACCATCTACAGTACAAGGTTCACAACAAGAACTCACCAAGTGACAGTACCTAATAAATCTGTGATCTCTTTACAAGCTAGAATGACAGGGGTATTGTGGGTGACCGCACAATACATTGTCTGAATCAGTTCAAAAGGTGGCTCACTATCACATTAGAGGACAATGAGGTATTGGAAATAAATGCTGGCCTAGCAAGTTAGAGGCATGCAGCATGGAAACAGACCCTTCAATCCAACCAGTCTATGCCACTCAATCTGAAATTAAACTAGTCCCACCTGCATGCACTTGGCCCACATCCCTTGAAACATTTCCTATTCATATAGTTTAAAACATTGATATTCTTTAAAAACAGCTGCAACTCAGTTGGGCATATTCTCACCTTGGAGACAATGGTTCTGGATTCAAGTTCCACTATAGGGACTTAAAAACTAAAATCAAAGCTGACATTCCCAATGTGAGAGGGAAGGCCACACAATCAGAGGTGCTGTATTTTTTATGAGGATGTTAAAACTTGATTTTAACATTTGATGGCTCTGGATAACTTAAAAAAAACTATAGCATTATGTTGAAGAATAAATCAATTATTTCTCACCTGATGAAGGAGCGGCACTCCGAAAGCTAGTGTGCTTCCAATTAAACCTGGTGGACTATAACCTGGTGTTGTGTGATTTTTCACTCAATTATCTCTGGTTTAGAAGTGAAATAGTGGATTTCAAACATTAACTATTTCTCTCTCCACAGATACTACTCGACCTGACCCACAATCAACATTGCAGAACCTCCATGAATTGGTGATTATTAAATTGCTGTTTGAAGATTGATAAATGCAAATTGACCACCACATTTCCTACTTTACAAGTATCTACTGTACATTTCAAAAGTAATTAGTTCACTGTAAAGCACTTTGAGATATCCAGTGGTAATGAAACATGCATGCAAATAGTTGCAAACACGAGTCTGCAATAGCAAGTGTGACTTATCATTCCAAAGTGAATGAGAACTGTCAGCCCAGCAATAAATAAATAAATGCTGAGGATCATTCCAAATTCAATCATTAATTTCCCATTATTATGACATCATAGAACATAGAAAAATACAGCGCAGTACAGGCCCTTTGGCCTTCGATGTTGCGCCGATCCAAGCCCACCTAACCTACACTAGCCCACTATCCTCCATATGCCTATCCAATGCCCGTTTAAATGCCCATAAAGAGGGACAGTCCACCACTGCTACTGGCAGGGCATTCCATGAACTCACGACTCGCTGAGTAAAGAATCTACCCCTAACATCTGTCCTATACATACTACCCCTTAATTTAAAGCTATGCCCCCTCGTAATAGCTGACTCCATACGTGGAAAAAGGTTCTCATGGTCAACCCTTTCTAAACCCCTAATCATCTTGTACACCTCTATCAAGTCACCCCTAAACCTTCTTTTCTCCAATGGAAACAGCCCCAATTGCCTCAGCCTCCCCTCATACGACCTTCCTACTATACCAGGCAACATCCTGGTAAACCTCCTCTGCACCCGTTCCAGTGCCTCCAACATCCTTCCTATAGTATGGTGACCAAAACTGCACACAATACTCCAAATGCGGCCGCACCAGAATCTTATACAACTGCAACATGACCTCAGGACTCCAGAACTCAATTCCTCATCCTTCCTATAGTATGGCGACCAAAACTGCACACAATAAATCATTGTAAATTAAACTTTTTCTTTGTGTGTAACTGTGGGAGCTTAAAGAATACACCTTCAGTGGTGTTTAGGCAACACGTTAGCTGATCCCAAGCCGCCTCGACACCTCCCAGTCACCAATATTAGGAAATTTAATAAACACTTTGCAAGCAGGGCTTTTCTCTGTAGATGACCAAAATATTGCAACAGAAATATTGCTTGCAAAACGTTGACTAGTTCTCCTAATATTGGTGATGACTAGTACAGACATCTAGATGGCTTAGGATCAACTGATTTGTTTCCTAAACACCTCTGAGGGTGCATTATTTTAACTCCCACCCAAATAAAAAGTTTAATCTGCGGTGAGTCATAGTCATGGAAAATGAATACCTGTAATTGAAATTGGAATGATCTTCAGCAAAGGTGCAGAAAACTTCTCCTTTCCTCCCCTTCCCTTCCCTTCCCTTCCCCCCATCCCCAGTCAGAGCAGTTTCCGGTTCCGGTGCCTCAGACGATGGTGACAGGAGTAATGGAGGCGGTGGATAATCCGTGGCTGGAGCCCGAGCGGAATCCGCCGGCATCCGCTCCATCGGGTGGTGAGTGATCGCGGTCCTGTCACTGATGGCGAGAGAACGAGCGGACCGGTCGAATGGCGCCGATATTGACCGGGGAGAAGCGACAGGGGGTGGGGGCAAAGGATGGCGGATACGAGAGATTTGTCACCGACGCCGTGGAAGGGGCGGGGGTTGTGTTGGGGGGAGGGAGAAGATGGACGCCTGCTCGGTCGTCGGGATACAGTCGGAGGAGAAAGAGACGGAGACACTTCCTGTGTCAGCCTCCTTTCTCTCCCTTTACCATCGCCCCCGAAGTCGGGCTGGCAAAGTCGTTCGTAATGGCGGCGAGGAGCAGCCGGCGGAGCGATCCGCGCATGCGTAGAGCCGGACTCCGGTGGGTGGCGGGGGATTTGGAGGGGGAAAGCAGACCCGGATGGGAACCCGGAAGTAAAGTCAACTACCTCCCCACCTACCCCAAGAGAGGACAGCACATGTAACTGCAATCTTTTCTTCACAATCGAAGGGAACACGGGTATCTGCAATCTCTATAGCGAGGGGAACACAAGTAATTGCAACCCCTTCCTCTATATTGAGGGAACAGTTTTATCTGCAACCCCTTCCTCTTCCATATTGAGGGGAACATGTGTAACTGAAACCTTTTCCTCCTCCATATTGAGGGAAATAGACATAACGAATTGCACCTCAATAGAAGGGCATAGAGTTGTAGAGCTGTACAGCATGGAAATAGGCCATTTGGTAGATTCTTTTTAAGTGTTGTAATCGTACCAGCCTCCTCCACTTCCTCAGACAGCTCGTTCCATTCGTGCACCAGTCTCTGTGGAAAAAGTTGACCCTTAGGTCCCTTTTAAATCTTTCCTCTCTCACCTTAAACTTATGCCCTCATGTTTTGGACTTTCCTATCCTGGGAAAAAAGACCTGGGCTATTAACCCTATCCATGACCTTCATGATTTTTAAACTACCTTCAGGTCACCCCTGACGCTCTAGGGAAAATAGCCCCATGGTATTCAGTCCCTTCCTATAGCTCAAACTCTCCAACCCTGACAACATTCTTGTAACTCTTTTCTGAGCCCTTTTAAGTTTCACAGCGTCCTTCCTATAGCTGGATGTAATGATCACCCCCCCCTCCCGTAGAAGGGAATAGTGTAAATACCACGTCTCTCAGACTGACTATACATGTAACTACAGCCCCTTGCCCCAAATAGAAGGGGATATGTATAACTACCATGCTACTGACACACACATACCACCTTCTTTCTTGATCTTCCCCACCGCTCCCACCACCATAGAGGGAAATAGATGTAAGTACCGGCACGGTGGCACAGTGGTTAGCACTGCTGCCTCACAGCGCCGGAGACCCGGGTTCAATTCCCGCCTCAGGCGACTGACTGTGTGGAGTTTGCACGTTCTCCCCGTGTCTGCGTGGGTTTCCTCCGGGTGCTCCGGTTTCCTCCCACAATGCAAAGATGTGCAGGTAAGGTGAATTGGCCATGCTAAATTGCCCGTAGTGTTAGGTAAGGGGTGAATGTGGGGGTATGGGTGGGTTACGCTTCGGCGGGATGGTGTGGACTTGTTGGGCCGAAGGGCCTGTTTCCACACTGTAATCTAATCTAAAAAAAATCTAATCTACCTCCTGAGTCAAGAGAATTCAATATAGCTCTCTCCCTTTTCCTCCAGTACTGAGGAATACCACCTATATAGAGGGAAAGTGATGTAACTCACCTCTACCTGCATAATGATAAATAAGTGTTAACTCCCCCACCCCCATGGAGGGAATGTCTGGAACTACCCTCAGCACAGAAGGAAACAGCTGTAACTCCCTCATAGAATCTTAGAGATGTACAGCATGAAACAGACCCTTCGGTCCAACCTGTCCATGCTGACCAGATATCCCAACCCAAACTAGTCCCACCTGTAAGCACCTGGCCCATATCCCTCCAAACCCTTCCTATTCATATACCCATCCAAATGCCTCTTAAATGTTGCAATTGTACCAGCCTCCACCACATTCTCTGGCAGTTCATTCCATACACGTACCACCCTCTGTGTGAAAAAGTTGCCCCTCAGGTCTCTTTTATATCTTTCCCCTCTCACCC
>NC_057754.1:2643951-2682752 GCF_004010195.1 Chiloscyllium plagiosum
AGATCCTGTTGTAATCTGAGGTAACCCTCTTCGCTGTCCACGACACCTCCAATTTTGGTGTCATCTGCAAACTTACTAACTGTACCTCTTGTGCTTGCATCCAAATCATTTATGTAAATGACAAAAAGTAGAGGGCCCAGCATTAATCCTTGTGGCACTCCACTGGTCACAGGCCTCCAGCCTGAAAAACAACCCTCCACCACCATCCTCTGTCTTCTACCTTTGAGCCAGTTCTGTATCCAAATGGCTAGTTCTCCCTGTATTCCGTGAGATCTAACTTTGCTAATCAGTTTCCCATGGGGCACCTTATCGAACGCCTTACTGAAGTCCATATAGATCACATCTACTGCTCTGCCCTCATCAATCTTCTTTGTTACTCCTGATTAGCAGGGATTAACCTCTGCCCCACATGTGTAACTAGCTCCTCACAGGCCCACAGAAGTGAATAGATGTAACACCCGCCCCACCGTCACCCTTCTGCTGTATACAGTGACAGAATTGTTGTGGTGTTGGAGGACACCATTCAGCCTACCATGGCTTAGTACTGTCTTCTTAAAAAAAAGATGATGCTGGAGAAATGCGGCAGGTCTGGCAGCTCCTATGGAGAAAGAGAAAAACAGAGTGGATGTATCGAGTCCAGTAACACACCTCTTCAGAATGACTTGATGCTATTCTCCTGCCTTTCCCCTTTGACTGTAAACATTTTTCTACCAATCATCTCAATTTCCTCCTGAACGCCTTGATTGTATCTACCTTCTCCACCACAACGTATTCTCACATTGCATTGTCAATTTTTGTGCAAAACCCAGTTTGTCCCCTCATACGTCATACCTTGCACTTCTCAGGAATCCTGCCTACACAGCTGTTGTATTCCAAGCATTGCTCAAAAGTCAAAAGAAAATAGAAACCAAAAGTCTCACTCTATTACTAATGGGTGTTTCCCTTAAGCTTAAAAATCAAGTTCCAGAAGAACAACCTTGAAAGCCTCATTATTTACCTTGATGGGCCACAAAACAAACAAAGTCCATACAAACTTATTCACTCTAAAGCTAGGCTTCAGAACTGTTTAAAAATAAATCATCGTGGCTACAGCATACTTAGGAGTTAATAATATACTTCAGGCACAGAAAACCCACAGGTTCAAACCAAACTCAAACTTAGGAAAGTTATTTTTAAAAAATAAATCTATGTACATAAATCACACAGTTTACATTCACAGTTGTCATGGAGGAGCAGAAGAAACTAATGGTCTGATGCAGCATTGAGGGGGTGCAATCCTGTTGGAAGGGTTGGGAAGGAGTCAGTACTGAGGCGATGGACAGTGTCAGAGGGCCAGTGCCAAGGGAGCTCCCCCATCAAAAGGCCACCTTTTGAGCTAGATAGAGGCTCCACCTGCATATTTGAGGTGGATGAGAAGGATCCCACTGTCACTATTTTTGAAGTGTAGTGTTGTTCCATGATGTATAGGGGCCAATTTGATCCCACAAACAGTATAATGATCTGGTCGTTACCACCTTGTTGCTTGTGTCACCTGTCTGTGTGCAAATTGAATGCCAGGTTCCTATGTTTCAAAACCAACTTCACTTTCAGTTACTTCACTGATTTGATTATAAAATGCTGTGGTGTTTGGTTATTGTGAAAGCTGCTGTGAAGCTGTCAGTTTTCCCCATAATGCTGGTGACGCTCTGTGAGTTATTAGTCTGTCACCAAAGCTCTTATTTTGAGGTGATAAATTCAGCTTTTTGTGTTAAGGGGATATCAGCCTCCCGTGTAGTCTTTGCCTTTAAAGGTTGCAGCACGTTCTGCCGACTGAGGTTCCATGAAGGTGAAAAATGTTGGAATAATCCCGCAAAACTTGATTTTCTTGCTTCAAGGCTTGAGCTACCTTCCCCAGGATTTGCACAGCTTGGAATTGGTCCTATTTTCAATTTCATTCACCAGCATTTCTGTAAAATCCCGATTGATTGTGACATCTTCCATAATCAAGTGTGACAGCTGTAGTACAATGACTACGTAGGCTGTTGTGCTATTCTTAGTTTACACTTCGTGTTTAATTTGATTCAACATAGCTTAAGTCTCTGTTGCTTGCATCCTAACTTGCTGAGTCCCACGCATCATTCTCCCTTGTAAAAGATGACCTACATTTGTGCAAAGTTAAGCAATCCTTTCTTTTAAAAAGCCTGCTTTTCAAATCCCTCTGTGAACTTGATCCATGCTGTCTCTGCAATTTCCTGTGGTGGAGGGGGGGGGGGGAGGCGAGCGGTGGGTATTCGTAGCGGATGGTGTTCACAAGCGATTGTTGTTGTCACTTCAGTATTTTCCCATGGTAGATTTTGGAACTGAACATTCTATGTCGGCAGCATGGAGCATCCTGAATATTTTCTTTGCACATGCAACCTGTTCTCGCTGTCGTTAACCCATCTGGAGCTGAGGCTTGCGACTATTTATCACTGCTGTTTACATACATGTGAGGTATTGCCTTTGGTAAGGCAAATCCGGTCTACACTTATACACTTAATGGTGAGGTCCTGGGGAGTGTTGCTGAACAAAGAGACCTTGGAGTGCAGTTTCATAGTTTCTTGAAAGTGGGGTCACAGGTAGACAGGATAGTGAAGAAGGCGTTTGGTATGTTTGCCTTTATTGGTCAGTGCATGAAGTAAAGGAGTTGGGATGTTGCAGCTGCACAGGACATTGGTGTTGGAAAGCTGTTGTGAAACTTGAAAGGGGTCAGAAAAGATTTCCGAGAATATTGCCAGAGTTGGAGGATTTGGGCGATAGGGAGAGGCTGAAGAGGCTGGAGCTGTTTTGCCTGGAGTGTCAGAGGCTCAGGGGGTGACCTTGCAGCATGGTTAGGGTGAATAGCCAAGGTCGTTTTCCCCAGGTAGTGGAGCCCAAAGTTAGAGGGTATAGGTTTAAGTTGAGAGGAGAAAGATATAAAAGGGACCTACGGGGCAACATTTTCACACAGTGGGTGGTACATACATGGAATAAGCTGCTAAAGGAAGTGGTGAAGGCTGTTATAATTACAACATTTAAAAGTCATCTGGATGGTTACATGAATAGGAAGGGTTTAGAGCAATTTGGGCCAAGTGCTGGCGAATGGGAGGATACTAATTTGGATGTCTAGTTGGCATGGACAAGTTGGACTGAAGGTTTTTTCCATGCTGTACGACTCAATGACTCTGCTTTGAGTCCGTGAGCATTAACGTTTTCCTTTTTGTTTTGCAGATGATGAGCAGAAACTATTCAACAAAAGCCGCCGCGGTGGGAGTAATCCGTGCATCACGCAGAATTTGCCCACTCGGGTTCTCGGCTTGCGTGTTGATGAGACTGCCGTGGAGGAGGCCTCTGCTGACAGCCCAAGCCCCTGTGACGGGGACACTGGAGAAGAATCAGCAGCCAGTACTCCAGCACCGAGTGACGGAGACACTGGAGAGGAGCTAGCGGCAGATTCCACTGCTGACACCGGGGAGGAGTCTGCAGCTGATTCTACTGGCCCTAGTGACGGAGACTCTGGGGAAGAATCAGCAGCTGATTCCACAGGACCCCACGACACACGAGAGGAGTCAGCCGCAGACTCCACCGGCCCGAGTGATGGTGACACTGGCGAGGAGTCCGCAGCAGACAGTCCTGCTCCCTGTAATATCGACAGGCTACTAGACACAGCAGCTGACTCCACCGGCCCAAGTGGTGGGGCCATTAGGGAGGAGACAGCTGCTGACAGTCCTGGCCCATGTGATACAGACAGTGTAGAGCAGGCAGCTGCAGGTAGTCCTGGTCCATGTGATGGGGACACTGTCGGCGAGACTGCTGCTGAAAGCCCTGGTCCCTGTGATACAGACACTATGCAGCAAGGCCCTGCAGGGAGTCCTGGTCCTTGTGATACGGACCCTGTGGGGGACGCGGCTGCTGACAGTCCTGGCCCCTGTGACACAGACACCATAGAACAAGGAGCTGCAGGTAGCCCCGGTCCCTGTGACACAGACACTGTCAGGGGGACAGCAGCAGGTAGCCCCGGTCCCTGTGACACCGACACTGGCGTGGAGACAGCTGCAGCTAGTCCTGGCCCATGTGATACGGACACTGTTGGGGAGTCAGCAGCTGACAGTCCAGGTCCCTGTGATGGAGACACGGTAGGGGGTATGACTGCAGATAGCCCTGGTCCCTGTGATACGGACACTGTAGGGGAGACAGCTGCTGACAGTCTCAGCCCACGTGACCGAAATGAAGTAGAGAAACTGGCTGCTGAAAGCCCACGTCCGTCTGGTGTTCAGAGCTCAGCCGGAGAGCTAGCTACAAGTCCCAACCCACCAAGTGACCAGGACACTGTGGCAGAGATGGAGATAGATGGACTGGGTATGGACAAGGAAACAGCCGAGGAATCACTGGTTGCCGAGTGCACGAACATAGACCATGGTCAGGACGCTTTGAGTGGACTGGCAGCTGACTCTTCGAGCAGTGCGACAGCGCTGGAGGCAGTGACCCTGCTCCCCGCGAGCACCAACGGTCCAGAACACGCAATGGACAAACTGATCCATCCTGACATTGCAGACTATATGGCGACGGAGAGCACCACTGACTGTCTGGATGCGTACGGGCAGGCCAGTGGTGATTATGGAGTCATAGAGACTGAGGACAGTGTCCCTCCGTACCCCACCGACTTTGAGAAGTATTGGAAAATAGTTGAGGACAATCCATATGATTTTACAGGATGGACATATGTCCTGCAATATGTGGAACAAGAGGTAAGGCAGTCGTTGTGTCGGTGTTACTGTGCTAGCATGCCTTCTATATCACTTGCCTTTTTTTCCCCTGGTGGTAAACTCCCAACAGCAGTTTAACTAAGAGAGCAAGTGGACAAGGGTCTCTCTGCTGTAGTTTTTTTTTCCCAACACCGGTATTTTTAGCAACACTTCTGTAATGTGATGCCTTCTGTGCAGTGAGGTGGGGCTCTAAAGTGCGAGAGTGATTTGACACCAGAACAAGTGGGGATCAGAGGCGGGTGTTTGGATTGCGACTGTCACTCAGTTCTGAAGCAGGGCCGGTGAGGGTGTGGATATAGTTTCACCTGATGTGAGTGTGTCCACCGACTTAACGTCAAACAGAGGAAAGTGAATTCAAAGCAAAGCAGTGTTGGAAAGACTTTGACAATCTCCTGCAGAGGGGAGACTGCGTGGGTCAGGGACTAGAGAATTTTGAGGTTGATGGGGCGCCTGCAGGACAGTGAAGGGATGTGACGGCAGGGACAGGGTCTTGGCACAGTCTAGCGTCTTGGTCAGAGGCATCCAGGATGAGTTGCAGGTTGTGTGGGAAGGAAATCAGGGGGCCAGCAAGAGAAACAGTGGTGTAGAGGTAATATGGGTTGACGAAAGACAACATAATCTTCACTGGAGGTGGAAATAGGTGGTAAGGATGTGGGATGAAGGTGCTCTCTCTGAGGTTGGAGTCATCTGGAGGAGGGTGAGGGTGTTTTTAGATTCGATTCCTGACCGTTTGGAAACAGGCCATTTGGCCCAACAAGTCCACACTGACCCTACGGAGAGTAATCCAACCCGACCCATTCCCCTGCCCTTTATTTATCCCGACTAATGCACCTAACACTATGGGCAATTTCCCATGGCTAATCCACTCTAACCTGCACATCTTTGGATTTGTGAGAGAAAACCGGAGCACCCAGAGGAAACCCACACAGACACGGGGATAATGTGCAAACTCCACACAGACAGTTGCCCAAACAGGAATTGAACCCGGGTCCCTGGCTCTGGGAGGCAGTAGTGCTAACTGCTGTGTCACTGTGTTACCCACAGAGGTTGAGAGGTGATATTTCTCATCCAGGCCAAGGAAAGCGATGGGACTGGATGGGTTACCAACTAATGCGATGTGTCTTGACAAGGTTCCACACAGGAGATTGCTGAATAAGATTAAGAGCCCATGATGTTAGGGGCAAGGTATTGGCATCAGTAGAGGATTGACTGACTGACAGAAGACAGGGAGTGTGGACAAAGGGGGATTTTTCAGGATGGCAGCAGGTGACTAGTGGGAATTCCACAGGAGTCCGTGTTGGAACTATGACTATTGGAAGGTGAGGTAGCTCAGTGGTTAGCATTGCTGCTTCCCAGCACCAGGGGCCCAGGTTCAATTCCAGCCTCAGGCGACTGTGTGGAGTTTGCACATTCTCCTCCTGTCTGCAGGGTTTCCTCTGGGTGGTCCAATTTCTCCTCTCAGTCCAAAGATGTGCAAGTTAGGTTAGTTGGCCATGCTAAAAAAAGATCCCATAGTGTCCTAGGATGTGTAGGTTAGCCATGATAAAAACCCAATGTGGGTTACAGGATGAAGATTTGGATGGGATGCTCTTCGGGGGGGGTCACTGCAGACTTGATGGGCCAAATCACCTCTTTCTGTGCTGTAGGGATTCTATATTTACATTACACATTAATATTCTGGACAGAGAAACTAAGGGCGTTGTTGTTAACTTTGGAGGTAATGCACAGAAGAGTGGAAGGATGGGTAGTGTTAGGGAAGTGGCGGCTTTGCAGAAGGACAGACCAGGAGAGTGGGCAATGAAGTGGCAGGTGGAATACAGTGTGGGGCAAGTGTGAGATTAGGCACTTCGGTCGGAACAATAGAGATGTAGACTGTCTTCTAAATCGGGAAAAGCTTCAGAAATCTGCAGCACCAAGGGACTTGCGAGTCCTGGTTCAGGATTCTCTTCCAGTTGACATGCAGGTTCATTTGGCAGTTAGGAAGGCAAATGCAATGTTAGTGTTCATTTTGAGAGGGCTAGAATATAAAAGCAAGGATGTACTGCTGAAGCTGTAGAAAGCTCTGGTCAGGCTGCATTTTGAATATTATGAGCAATTTTGGGCTCCTTCTGTAAGGAAGTTTATGCCTGCCTTGGTGGGGTTCCAGACGAAGCTCACCAGAATGATCCCGGGAATGAGGGGCGTGCTTGAGGACTCTGGGTCTGGTACTTGGTGGAGTTTAGAAGGCTGAGGGGGCAATCTGATTGATTGAAACTTCCAGAACACTGAGGGGCCTGGATAGAGAGGATGTGAAAAAGTTGTTTTCTCTCGTAGGAGAGGCAGGACCCAAAGGCACAGCCTCACAGTAAAGGGTCAACCTTTATGAGCAAATGAGGAGGGAGGGTGTCAAAGTCACAGCTGCAGAATGCTGTGGAGGCCGAGTCATTGAGTGTCTTAGGACTGAGGCCTAACAGTTCTCGATTTGCGAGAGGGTCAATAGTTAACAGGAGATGGCAGGAGCAAAGGTTTGAGAAACAGATCAGCCATGATCACATGGCGGAGCAGACTCAATGGCCAACTTCCGCTTCTATATTTTAGGCTCCTTGATCAAATGCACAATTGTGCCAGGGCAGAGCTGTATGGCTTCGTGGTAGGGGAGTGTCTGTCAATGGGTGTGAATCTGTAATAGGTTGGAGAAAAGGAAACACCATTGGCCGAGGGGAGAGAGCATTCAGTTGGTGGGTTGGTAGAGGAATGGGAGAGGATGCTTCCCCTGGCAGGGGTGAGGAAATGGACAGGCCTCTGTGCTGTCCTTTCAGCGAGGTTCCTTAATTAGTGAGTGATCAGCAGTGGGAGGGTGGAATACTATGGGACAGTCACTAGAGTTGTTTGTAGAGTTCAAGCCAATATCAAGGACTTGACCAAATGATCTAAGCTGATGCCCCCAGGGCCAGCACTAGGGGAGTGCTGCACTGTCGGAGCTGCTGTTTCCTAATGAGACTTTAAACTCTGGCTATATCAGGTGGGTGTAGAAAAGTCCCAACTGTATTTTTGAAGAAAATTAGAGTGTTTTCCACGGGTAGCCTGGCCAACTTTCTCACCTGGCCAACGTTCCTAACTGCTCGCTCTATGTTTATCTGGGGCCCACCTGTCCTCCTCCATCCCTTCAGGACAGGAATATTCCAAGACAAATGGGATTTGTGATCTCCATCCCCACCTTCAGTCACTGAGCCTGTCCCCACAGGAAAATGGCTGGGGCACCAAGGTCAGGTGACTTTCTCTTCTGCAGTTCCACTGTCATTGGCTCGTGTAGCTTCCCCAGAGAGTAGGTGCTCCCTCACTCCCTTGCCTGCTTCAGTTGCTGAGGCTATAGACGTGAATCCCAGCCGAGCAGGCAGGCAGAGAGCAGTGTATCCCAGGACTCCTGGCTTAGCAGGTTTGGCAATGTCTCTGACTGGAACGTAAGGTCGTGTGTCTCGGGGCGTGGTGCAGGACTGGGCTGCTCTCTTGTTCATTCTGGTCTTCTTTCAGAATCACATCTGGGCCGTGCGGAAGGCATTCGATGCGTTCTTCGCCCGCTATCCCTATTGTTATGGCTACTGGAAGAAATATGCCGACATAGAGAAGCGCCTGGGGTTCACCAAAGAGGCAGAGGAGGTGAGGGGACTGACGTGGGGAGCTTCGGGGGCTGCTGTTTCTTTTGGGTTATTTAAGCTGATAAATGTTGCTCGCATTCTACCGAGAGGAGATCCAGCTGACAGTTTCCCTGGAATTTGCCTATCTGTCAGATTACAGCTCGAGTCATCTGCTTGGATGTGATGACAGCTGCCAACTTGTGTCTGCAAAAAGTTAAATCATTGCCCATGCACATCTTGTGAAACAGATGTCCTTTTTGCTTGTCAGCATAGAGTAAACAGTAGAGATTGAGAGTGTGTATGAAAACTGTTTATCGTCCCTTCTCTCGCTCACCCAGAACACCAGTGTCTGCTCTCTCCACTCTGCGATGGTTTCTGCCTGAACAGCTCTCAGTAGCAGAGCACCCCCGAGATCCAGCAATTCACCGTGTGAATAATCTCTTCCTGATCCTGCTCCTTCCTCTGTCTTCTCTTTACGTTAATGACTGTATTACTGCCACCTTCCCAAGTTAATAGAAATCCGTGCAGGATGGTGGAGCTTCTTCACCGTTGGCACAAGCTCTGCTCATTAAACGTTCACAGGACAGGGGCAGCATAGCGTTAGATACAGAATAATTTTTTGTCTACTGAAAGTAAAAGCTGCTTCCATTCCTTTTTAAAGTGAAAGTAGAATTTTCTCTACACTGTTCCCATTAAAAAACCCCAGGACAGGGACAGCACAGCATTAGATACAGAACAGAGATACTGTTTCAATCAAACATCCACAGGACAGTTAATACACAAGGTTTAATACAGATTAATGCTCCCTCTAGTATTTTAAACAGAAAGTAAAGCTTTCTTGCAACTGTGTCCCCATCAAACTCTCCAAGAACAGGTACAGCTCTCTGTACCCTTTTAAAGTGTAAGAAAAGCTCTCAACACTGTCCCCATTAAAGTCCCAGGTCAGGTACAGGATGTGTTAGATACAGAGTAAAGCTCCCTTGTCGTTGTTCCCATCAAACACACATAGGACAGGGACAGCGTGGGGTTATTTACAGAATAAAGCTCCTTTCATGCTTCACTGTGCCTAGAGCCACGTTCTCTGAAACATACCATAATTCTCCCGATACATTCCGATAGTTGCAGCTTGCTGTTTTTCTGCTGCAGGTTTACCAGCGAGGACTCCAGTCCATCCCACTTAGTGTCGATCTTTGGGTTCACTACATCACATTCCTACAGGAGATCCTCGATGCTACCAATCCTGAAACTCCTGCTAAACTCCGGAGGTAAGCCCATGTCATCTGACTTTGAAGTGGACAGGGATGGGGGGAGTCTGTGCCTGGTGCCCAAACCTGAGTTGTTGTTTGTTTCTGAGCAAGCTGGATTATGACTGAACTGGTGTTATTTCAACCCCTTGTTTTTCAGCAAGGCTTCACGGAGATCCCAGGTTGTTGCAGCACACAGAATTGCAGAGGCAGGACAGGCATGTAAGATCACAGAATCTTTTGGGTGTGGGAAATTCCACCCCGGCTTAACAAACGGAAAATAAGGGATGGCAGCATTTGGTCAAAGAAGCAACAGCAAACTGCGGGCAGTCCTGTTTGGCAGCAGGTGGCTACGATCTGGCAGGCACTGTTTCCACGTCCAGGAGTGTCCCTTCTTCTTGGTTATCCTATTTGATTCACTGCCATTCACTACCATCTTAATGCGCAGCAGTCGTACTCTGAGCCTACGCGCCAACATTTGTGCTCCCCAAGGATTTGAAACTTGTCATCATGGTGAAAGTCTCTTTGTCCAACAATAGTTGTGCCATCTGCCGCGACCTTCATTCAGCTGGCCTCTCTTTCCACGGGCTGTGGTACCCTTCTCCAGGTCGACCAGCAGCACTCCCCATGTCTTGAGGAGCTGATAGGTTTGAGCTGCTGGCTGTGGACATAGCTGACGTTCCAACGAGGTGCTGAGAAAATGCAGCTTGCTCACAGGTGAAGATCAGGAGTATTCTCTGGCTGTCGTTGGCACCATCCTAAACTGATGAACCTGTCTGTGCTGATTGAGCGAGCTTTGCAGCGACCAGTTGGTTGCTGTGTCGCCACCTTTCCAGGGGCTGCATAAATGAAGGAAATAAGACTTGAATTCCTAGTCAATGGAAGGACGTTTTGAAGTGAAGACCCTGTTGTAATGGAGGCACTGCAACCAGTTGGCACACAGCAAGCTCTTGCAGGAGAAATGTTGGCCTCGGGACACCGGGTAGAATCCTCCCTCTCCGTGCATGGACACAACCACGCAGACTTACATACATACACACAGACCCATGCACACGCATGCGCACATACTCTCATGCACACTGACCCATGCACGTGCGCGTGTGCGCACACACGCAGGCACCAGCTGCTCTTCTACCAGTGCCTGTGGGAAGCCTTGCACCCAACCACATGGGACCTCAGTTTAATGTCTCATCTGAAAGGATACAGTAGAGTGATGTCCCTGAGCAACAGTGGAAACAGTCATTGAGATGGTGGGTAGGGAGTTCTTGATGTAATGCTCCTAATCAAGATTCATATTTATTGGCCTCTGTAGCCTGCACTGCTTTGGACTGTTGATGGATCCACTTGGGCTGTTTGTTTGTTTGTTTATTTATTTATGTATTTATTTGCAGTGTGTTTGAAATGGCGTTGGCTGCTGCTGGCACAGACTTCCGTTCTGACCGGCTCTGGGATCTATATGTGAACTGGGAGAAGGAGCAGGGTCAGCTGAAGGCTGTAACTGCCATTTATGACCGGGTGCTATCAATACCGACGCAATTGTACAGTCACCACTTTGAGAAGTAAGTAAAGGAAGGGCTCTTGCACGATTAATGCGCAGTGTTGTAAATTATGCTCACCGTTGATCCGGTAACCCGACTGGTGTCATAAAAATATATCCAGCACAGAAACCAGGAAACTTCCGTGTTTCTGCTTCACACAGGCCGCCTCCTACTCCTCCCCTCTGTCTCCCTTGCATTTATTTTTCCCTTCTATGTTTATCCAGCTTTCTCCCTAAATACATCAACATCTTTCACCTCAACCACTCCCTGTCTGTGTGTGTTCCACAGACTCTCTGCTCTGAACTTTCTCCTTAGTTGGAGATGATTGGGGGCCTGTTGGCTTTGCCAGCGATGCCCGTGTTGCATAAATGCATTTTTCTTTTTTGGTTAAAGAGAGGATGCTCCCTGGATTGGCTGTGTCAGTTTGGGAGCCAGTGACCGACAGGAAAAGACCCTCTTCACCATCCACCCCATCCCAAGCAATCGCCATGTTCTGTGCACCACGCTTGAACTCTTCCCGTCACCTGGTAGTGGAGATTTCCTGGGAGAGATGTGAAACCAAGTTTAAAATCCAGAGGCAATCAGAAGTGGACAATTCCCCTCTGACCCACTGCCTGGTTTACAACTGAAACTAGACCGGACGTTGCCATTAACCCTGAATTGTTTGTAAGTGTGTAATTGTGTACAAGTTGATTTGCAACCCTGCTGATAACTGGTCCAGTTCACTTGTGTAGCAGCAATGCATCCTCTCCCTGGCTCCAAATCAAACGAGCAGTTGCAAACGAGATGAGGCCAGAAGTTGTTTGTCCAGAGTTGCTCACATCGGCTGGGGCAGCAAGGTATTTGTTAAAGATCTGCCGTTGCAGCAGCAAATTAATGTCATGTCTCCCATGGAGACCCAGACTGCTTCAGGACATCTGGTTCCATCCCCCAAAGGATATTGGTAATTGGTTCACGCTACAGGAACAGTAGGCTCTGCCAAGACAGGGGAAAATGCTAGCCACACATCCCCGGCCTGATGCCTGCTGGGAGGGGTCCTGAGTGAGAGTCCATGCCTTTGGGAGTGAGCAGTGACTTTTTTTTCTTAATCCTGTGCTAACGTAGTGTTTTAGCACAGTAAAGCATCCTGAGGCTTGATCCCAAGAATAGTTATCAAACAAATCAACATTTGACATGCGAGATATTGGGGACGGATGACTTCAGACAAGGTCAAAGAGGTCAGTGTTTGGGACTGTCATGAGTGGAAGGAAGAGGCACGGAGATTTAGGAAATTCCAGAGTTTAGGGGTTGCGAGCAGCTGAAGGCGCAGCCACTAATAGAGCTGTTCAAACCAAGATGTTGGGAGGGTGTTCGCAAGACTGGAATTAAAGGAGTGCAGAGTTCTCTGGGTGGTGGTGGTGGTAGGCTGTGGAGGAATTGCAGAGACAGGGAGAGATGAGGGCATAACTGAGCATTTTAGCGTTGAAGTGTTGTCGGACCAGGAGCTCTTGTGGGTCGGTTCATGTAAGGAGCAACAATAAATGGGACTCTGTGCAAGTTAGGATGCCAGGCAGCAGGAGGTTGAAGGTGGAGGGGAACTGTCCCTCCTGCCTGTCGTCCAGACTTCACGCAGCGATGGTTTTACCCAAACCAGAGGCTGTCTCTAACTCCAGGTCTCTTGACTGTCATGCAGGTTTAAGGACCATGTGCAGAGCTACTCACCGAAGGACATCCTGTCCACTGACGAGTTCCTCAGACTGAGGTCAGAGGTCGTAAGCAACCTGGCGGCAGCTGAAACGGAGTGCGACGAGGGGCCCCCTGGAGATGACCCTCCGCCCGGTGTGGGGACCACCGATGAGGAGAAGGTGACCCGTTCAAATTTGTTTTTCCTCACTGGAGGTTTATTTACGTGACTTGGCCCGTTTCCCAACCTCGTGAAGCTGGTATGTCAGTCCTTTGTGATCAAACCTGAGGTGGTGGGCAGAATGAGCTGATGGTGATTGCAGATCTGCTGCTGGTAGTTGTTGCTGGAATGCGTGGTGATGGCAGGATCATAGCTGACAGTTGACAAGGAGCCCAAGGGTGGGGAGTTGTCACTTGGACGATGGGTTGACGCTCTCTGGATCGTAGTACAGCAAGACTTGTCCTCCTTGAGACAGTGTTGCTCCGTAGGTTTAAAGGCTTGCAGCAGGCCCCAGGAATGTTAGCAGCTCCTGCTCATCCTGACCCAGGGGCAGTGCTGTGATCATTAACTTTCCTCACTGTGTGTTTGACTCAGTTCCCCCCCCTCACCTTCCTGTGGGCTGCTGCTTTAGCAGAAACCAGACCGACCATCCTTGGTGTTGCATGGGTAGGGGGGAGGGTTCTTTCTCAGGTTTATTTACAGGTCTGCCATTTTGCAGCCCTAATTTCACTGACCAGTTTCCTATCACTATAACCTTCCCTCCCAGGCTGACACCGAGCTGGAGAAGATCCGAGCCCACCTGGCAGCCACTCGGCATGAGATGTACCTGCTGAATGAGGAGGAAGTTAGCAAGAGGTGGAATTTCGAGGAGGCGGTAAGGATGCACCCACTGCCCGGTGTGTAACTTGCTCACCCTAGCTCAGATTGACAGTGCTCTGTGCTTCCAGGGTGGGCAACCGTTAGGCAACCTGCCCACTCTGTTCATTTTGGAGAGTCAACTCACTGCCTGCCCACCCGTCTGTCTCTCTCTCTGTCCCTGCCCGCCTGTCTGTCTCTGCCTGCCCGCCCGCCCGTCTCTGCTTGCCCGCCTCTCTGTCTCTCTGCCCCCCTTTGAAGGGCAGAGCCTAAGAATTGTTCAGAAAATATGTGAACCCTGAAGAATCTACATAAATTACATTCGGTTGGAATAGTTTAAGGAAGGGGGGATGTGCACGAGGCTAGAATTGGGTGAGTGTGGAGTTTTCTGTTCCCTCATCTGCTGCTGGTTATTCTGTCACCCTGCCCTCAGATTAAGCGGCCATACTTCCACGTCAAGCCCCTCGAGAGAGTGCAGCTGAAAAACTGGAAGGACTACCTGGATTTTGAGATTGCCAGTGGCACTAATGAGCGGGTTCTGGTATTGTTCGAGCGCTGTATGATCGCCTGTGCTCTGTACGAGGACTTCTGGATTAAGGTGAAGCCCCCTTTTCTCAGATGCTTGCACCCGGGGGGGTCACCCCTCCCCGGCTGTTCTGCAGATCTTACCCGATCGGCAGCTTCTTGTGTTTTTTGTTCCTTTTTGAAGTTTTGTGTTTGTTGGTTTATTTTTTTTGTTTTTGCAAGCGTTCCAACAAAAAAAAATTTCACATTTTACTTTGATGATCTGACTTCTAACATAATCTTTTAATTCCATTGCTGTTTTATCTGCACGTGTTGCTTCAAACTAAAGAAGTTAAGGGATTGCTGAAGAAATGTATAAGCGTGTTATCACTGTGAGTGCCCCCTCCAGTTCTCAATAAGCTGTACCATGATGCCTTTTTATTTTTTAACACCGGCGCCCAGTGCGTCGGAGCAGTTGATCTTGTTTGCCTTCATCCCCTTTCCGACTTCCTTCTGCCTGCAGTATGCCAAATACCTGGAGAACCACAGCGTCGAGGGAGTCCGCAACGTTTTCCAGAGGGCCTGCATGGTCCACCTGCCCAAGAAGCCCACCCTGCACCTGCTGTGGGCCGCCTTTGAGGAACAGCAAGGTGAGGACCCACCCGGTCACTCCCCGGTGGCGGCGTTGTGAGGAGAGGCTGCGTAGGCTGGGGCTGTTTCCCAGGACCATCGGAGGTGACCTCTATAGAGGTTTATAAAATCGTGAGGTTGGGGGGGGGGCCACAAATAGGATGATTAGCCAAAGTCTTTTCCCAGGGTCGGGAGAGTCCATAACTAGAGGGTGTAGGTTTAAGGTGAGGGGTAGGGGAAAGGGACCTAGGGGGCAGCTTACTCACCAAAATGTATGGAATGAGCTGCCAGAGGAAGTGGTGGAGGCTGGTTCAATGATAGTATTTAAAAGGCATCTAGGTGGGTATGTGAATAGGAAGGGTGAAGAGGGATATGGGCCGGGTGCTGGCAAATGGGACTAGATTGATTTTAGAATATCTGGTCGGCATGGACGAGTTGGACCGAAGGGTCTGTTTCTGTGCTGTACATCTCTGACTCTTAAAAATGTCGATAGTAGTCATGATTTGGACATGCCAGTGTTGGACTGGGGTGTACGTAGTTACAAATCACACAACACCGGATTATAGTCCAACAGGTTTAATTGGAAGCACTAGCTTTTGGAACGCCGCTCCGACCACCTGATGAAGGAGCAGCGCTTCGAAAGCCAGTGCTTCCAATTAAACCTGTTGGACTATAACCTGGTGTTGTGTGATTTGTAACTTTGACTCTTAAAAATGCCTCCCCCTCCCCCTCCTATTACATATTGGCAGAGACAGAAGCCTGTCTAAATACTCTGGTTCAGATTTAAACAGCTATTAATCTGTGGTTGAGTTTAGTTAGTCTCTGAGGGTAGCCATGAAATTTTCCTCCAATGTTATAAAATCCTGCTTCCTTTACTGATCTCCTCTGAGGAAAGAAATCTGCTGCCGGTAACTGGTCTGGCCTACCTGTGACTCCTGACTCTCGGAAATATGGTCAACTCTTAACCACCATCTGAAATGGCTGAGCAAATAGCTCCGTTCAAGGGGCAATTAGGGATGGGTGGCAAATACTTGCTCTGTCAACAATGTCAAGGTCGCACAACAGAGTAAGAAGGTGACTGAGAAATAGCTACTGTACACAGTGTGCACTGTAAATCTACAGAAGTCATTAAAGATAGTGGAATGAGAGAGCTGGTATTTACACACACAGTATATCAGGCTTGTTAATATAAGCATCGCATACAACAGCAGGGAGGTTATATTGAGCTTATACAAGACTGTTTGGACCAAGGCTAGAGTGGTGTGCCACATCGTATCAGATGAACGTTAACACCTTGGAGAGAGTATGGAAGAGGTTTGAGGGTAGATTGGGAAATTGGGACTGTTGTCTTTAGGGAGGAGGTTTGATAGAAGTCTGGACAGTGGGCTGGAGGTGAGTAAAATGGTCAGAAACCATGGGGCACAGTTCAAAAGTGTTGTGCAAAAGAAGTACCTATGGTGAAGAAAGTGTCTGTTTTTCACGCAGTGAGTGGGTAGGGTTTGGAAGTGTAGAGGAGGCAGGTTAAGCTGAGCCATTCAAGAGGGCTTTGAATGGTTATTACAGTGGGCAGGGTTGGTGCGGCTGAAGCCAAGAGTTTGGCTCTAAGTTCAAACGTGCAGAAACCTAGTATGGTCACCATGGGCTGAATGGCTACCCTGTGCCTCGGTTCAGTGAAATCTTACTGGGGCAATTATTTCATCCATTCATCATGTATATCTGGAGAGGATACAAGCCTAACCGATGCAATCTGTCTTCATAATTATGTCATTTGACCATTTTGCCCCCAATGGATGTCACCCCCGCCAGTTTACACTGCCACAGCTGTCTCTCGGGTAAGGAATTCCAAAGATTCGGAAGCCTCTAAGTGAAGCAATTCTTCCTCAAACTGACAGCTCCTCATTCTGAGCCCCCTCCTATTTGTAGACCCTTCAGTCGGGGAGAAGGAGGAAGATGCACCCTCTCCATCCTCCCTCCTGTCGAACATACTTCATAATCTGATGTAATCATCTCACTCTGATTTGAATATAAGCTCATTGTACTCAACCTGTCCTGGTAAGAAGGCCTGTTCAGGGAGCTATATTAATCACCGTTTCAGTGTTGGTATGTGTGGGGGAGGGGGGGGGGGGGGGACAGTCATGGGATTGAACTTTGAGAGCCAACCAGACAAAGTGAGGGTAGTTAATCAAGCTAATGGAGCTGAACTGGCAGGCACTCCAGAATGGAGACAGGAACCATAAATGCAGAGGCATTACACAGGATGTGAGTTCAGCAAAAAAAAAGATTAACACGAGGCCATTGTATCCCTTTTAATAACAGTTCAGTCCGTTTGCTTCAGTGCACACTATGTCTAAACAGTTCCACCTCGATTTGTTACACAGTTTCGGGTCAGGCCGTGCTGTTGCAAAGTCCTTTCTGAGGCAACCCACAATCTGTGACGGTTGACCGCTGGGCTAGAAACGTGTGAATCACACAAAATGAAAGTCTCAACCTGCTGCAGACAAGACGAGAGAACCCCATCGAGGATTCTCGAGACCAGTGGCCCTTTTTTTTTATCACGGGAGTTAATGGCCTGCCTGACCTTGGGGGAGCTTGTCAACCAGGCTCGCTGTTTGCAAGGTGTTTGGTATTGTCCCTGAGTTGGCTGAAGCAACTGAGGGGCAGGCGCTTTGAGCGGGATTCACCTGTTCAGAACTGCAGCTCTCACCAAGGGATGGGTACGAGGCCAGGCTAGCAACCAGTGAGCAGCTTCCGTGGGTGTCAGCTGGGTGAGCAGTCAAGGCCCAAGGTGGCTGTCACAGAGAGCTCTCAACATGTCAAGCTCAGACCCAGCTTCTTATGTTTAACGGGGAAGGTGTATAGAAGTCCGAGCGGGAAGGGGTGACCGGTCTGTTATGCGGGGAGTACAAGGAGGGTGAAGGTGGTACGAGTGAGGATTGTGGGGGGGGGGGGGGGGGGGTGGTGTGAGATTTAAAATGCGAGGAGAAGGAAGTTTACAAAGTCTCTCTGATACTCCACAATACTGACTTGGTGTACAGCTGGAGAAAGGGATTGATGGGCTTGACGATGGGGAGGCCCCTCAGAAATGTGACACGCTTCTGCCTCTGCTGGAAGCTGGTTTGTGCATCAGCTGTATCTTGCCATTTTCCTTCAGCCCTCCCTGACTGATACGGAATTCTGCCCTAGGTGACCTGGAGGAAGCCCGCCGAATCCTCAAGTCCTTCCAGATGGTAGTGCCAGGGCTGGCCATGGTGCTGCTGCGGCGCGTGAGCCTGGAGCGTCGCTGCGGGCACCTGGACCAGGCAGAAGAACTCCTGCGTGAGGCCATTGAACAGCACAGGGGCACCACCCTGGCCTCCTTCTTCTCCATCAAGCTAGCCCGGCAACTCCTGAAAGTCCAGAAGAACATGGCAAAGGCCCGGAAGGTGCTGCTGGAGGCTATCGAGGGAGACAAGGTGAGGGAGATGGGGAGAGGTTGGTTAGGATAGATGCTGTGTTCCAAAGTGATGAATCCTATCATGGTACATCACAAAATGAGGCTCTTCGCCCCATCGTACCTGTGCTAGCTCTCTGCATGACCTATTCAATTAGTCTCGCTCCCCTGTTGCTTCCCCTAGATTCTCAAGTTTATTCCCTTCCAACCATCTATTGAATTCCCTTTTGAAAGCTGCTGTCTTTATTACTTCAGTTTGAGGAATGTTCTTACTTGGTGCTCTGTCAGGATGTCACAGGGATGCTTCCTCCTTTTTGGAAGAACCCAAATCTAGCCGTTACTCTTGGAAAAATAAGGAGATCCCCCATTTAAAGCGAGAGACAGTGGCATGTGAGTCTTTGGAGCTCCTATTCAAAAGGTGGGGGAAGCAGAGAGCTTCGTTAATTGTGGCAGTACTCATGGATGTTCCAGGTTGATAAAAGGCACTATACAAATGCAAGTTTTTCTTCTGTGGTAATTGCGTTGCACAGTATCATGCCCATCACCTACATGTGGCCCAAGTGGGCAGCTTCGTTAGCTTGCCGAAGGAGATACAGAAGAAAACCTGAAGCTGATTTAATTGAAGCTGGTTAGGTAGAAGTCAGCAGAGTTCCTCCAGATCATGAGAGGGATTTCGACAGGGGAACTGAGCAAAGTTGGGCCCCGGTTGAAGATTAACGACTGAAGAACTGGTGGAGGGCGTGTAGTCAGCAGAAACAGGTTTTTATTTTACCCAGCCGGTGGTGAGTAGCTGAAATTCTGAGAGCTGTGTTTGTGGCCAGCCCCACTGCTGCTTTGAGCACTGCACGTTGATGGATAACATTGGAACACTTGGGGGAAGCAGTGGTGTCACAATAATAACACTGGCTAGTAATTCAGGGCCCCGGGCTGATGTTCTGGCTGGAGATTTGAGTTTGAGTCCCACCAGAGAGATGGTGAAATTTGAATCCAGCAAAACAAAAGGCTAACCTAATGGTGACTGTGAAAACATTGTCAATTCTTGGAAGAACCCATCTGGTTCACTGATGTCCTCTCGGGAAGGAAGTCTGAAGTCCTTGTCTGGTTTAACCTATCGGTGACTCCAAACCCACGGTGATGTGGACAATAAATGCTGGCCTAGCTAGTGACCCCCACATCCAACCAACAAATCTACTGCGAAATTCCTGTATCAGCCAAGTGCCGTTTACAAATAATTACAACCGCTCCCACTGTTACAGGACATCCAGTTAACAGGAATGACCCTGTTACTCCTGATAAGATCTGTGAAGGGAAATGTTGTTCAGCATCTATCCCGAGGACTGTTTATGCAATAACAAGGGCTTCCACTGAGTATTTAAAACACTAACATTGAAATGCTGACTCTGTGGGTTTCAGACCATCGACTGTGTTTATTTCCTGACACGTTGCACATTAAAGTGGAACCGTGTTTTCCCGTCCGGAACACTTGTCAAAGCTGTCTTCCTGTTCCGGTCACTTGATGCTGTTGTGATTGGGTTGCAGGTATACATTGCGGGTGGATTCCCATGCCCGTCTTTTTAAGATTTAGATTTTACTGTCATGTTTACTCCTGTTCAAGAGTACAGTGAAAAGTATATAATGTCGCCACACCTGGTGCCATCTTAGTACAAAGGCGCCTGGGTACCAGAACACTTGGGTACAAAGTATTAAAAGAAACAAAGTTTGAATAATTAAGCATTACCTTCATAAAGTAAGTAGAAAAATAAAGAAATAAGATAATAGATAGCAATTGTAATGTAGTGTCCCATCTCCTGTACAGGAGAAATACTCCAATTCCCAAACTGGAATGATAGGCAAAGCTGCATTTAGAGGGGTTTTTATTTTTGCAAATTGGATGAAGGTATACTGGGCCTAGCTCGATGGGTTGAGTTGCCGCACGCTAAACTCTGAAGCTCCTACACCAGCTGGCACTGGCGGCTAGAATCCATCTCTCCCAGTTCCAGGTTAAGGAGAGCAAAGTATCCCTGGGGATCAAATTCTGGTGGTTTCCACCAAAGTGTCAGCTCCTTGGGAGCTGGCTGTCCAGTTGGGACAGTCTGCCTGTGCTATTGTTAAGTGCATTTTCTCCATGCAGGCTGGTGTGAGGTGGTAGCCACCTTGGCAGTGTATTCTAGCACATTTTCGGCCTGTGTGTGTGGTGAAGGAGGGGGAATGCCTTGTATGTTCCTTTGTGAGTTGGGGGGGGGGGGGGGGGGGGGAGAGATGATAGTTTTGCAGTAGCTGCCTCCCTCTGATGCAGAGCCTTTGGCCTCAGCAGGACAACCCCAAGCTGTACCTCAACCTGTTGGAGCTGGAGTTCAGCAGTGACATCCGCGTGAATGAGGGCAACATCTTGGGCTGCTTCGAGCAAGTGCTGGTCAGCTCTCTCCCCCTCGAAACCAAAATTGTCTTCTCCCAGCGGAGAGTCGAATTCCTGGAGGATTTTGGCTGCAACGTACAGAGGTGGGTGTCACCGTTTGGTATCGGCGGTGGTGGGGGGGCACGAAATCTCTGTGCTGTCGGATCTGTAAGAAAAGCACATGCTGCGCCTCCTGCACTCCGGAATATCTCAAATTCCGAAAGCGTAGGAGAATATTTCCACTCAGAATGGGGAGACCAGAAGGGTGGTGGGGGGCATCAATATCAGACAGTCAAAGGCCAGTGGAGGGGGATAAAGAGGCTGGGAGCAGGACTCAAGCAGGATGCAGATAGCCCTATCTGTGCTGGATGCTTGATTGTGGATCAGTCATTGCCCACACTGACAATTGAGTGTCTCACTGCCAGCCCACACACTCTGTCTCAGGCTGATTGGAATATTTAATCCCCCTCACCAGTACTCCAAACCACTCTCCCTTCCATAAAGGCTCCCCTACCCTTCTTTTTGACTGGCGTACAGAGGAACTTCGATTATCCAAAGGAGATCTTGAAGTCCCGATAGAAACATCACATCAAAGACGTGTTTCCAACACTGATCGCGTCTTTTGTTTATCGTGATTAAACAGGCACCGTCTCCAAATGACTGACCCTCCACTCTCTCGCTGTGTCTCCCCCAGCCCACACACACACACATTCCCTGCAGTTCTGCAGAGGGGTGTAACCTAAGCCCCGCCCCCTTCCCCAGATAATCTCTCTCAAGTTGTATTGTACAGGGCAGAGTGGAACCTGTCAAAAAGTTGCAGTAAAAAGCGGTGTGTGTGCACGTGCGCACGCTACTTGGAGACTGACCCCACACAGGCAGCTGCAGCAGTCTTGTTGGTGTACAGTCCAACTGCCCAGGAGAGGGGCGGGGTGGCCGCATGGCCAGGGGGGGAGCAATGTTGAATGGGGTTGGGAAAGGCAGGTAGGGGAATGGGGTTGGGGGGCGGGGGCTCATGTGTCTCATCACCTCAATTAGATTAGATTAGATTACTTACAGTGTGGAAACAGGCCCTTCGGCCCAACAAGTCCACACCGCCCCGCCGAAGCGCAACCCACCCATACCCCTACATTTACCCCTTACCTAACACTACGGGCAATTTAGCATGGCCAATGTTTGCACGTTCTCCCCGTGTCTGCGTGGGTTTCCTCCGGGTGCTCCAGTTTCCTCCCACAGTCCAAAGATGTGCAGGCTAGGTGAATTGGCCATGCTAAATTGCCCATAGTGTTAGGTATGGGGTAAATGTAGGGGTATGGGTGGGTTGCGCTTCGGCGGGTCGGTGTGGACTTGTTAGGCTGAAGGGCCTGTTTCCACACTGTAATGTAAAGCCCCAGAGGAAAGGCATTTAATTGATTAACCAAATAATCGATTATGCAAACGAAATAGTGCCCGTCCACCTCATTCGGATATTCGAGGTGCCCCTGTCTTAATATGACTGGTCGTGACTGTGTTCCTTAACATTGAGTGCATTGGGTCTTTCGAATGTCAAGGGCGTCCCATTCAGACTGGATTCTTTATTGTGAGAGGGCACTCACAGTGGTTCCCTACCTGTCTACCATACCAGGACCCCCTTGAATATCCGCCTGGCTGCACTGTCAGAAGTCAGTCCTTTTTCCGCTCTGCAGGCTGGTGATGCCTGCTACCTTCGGCCAAGATTAGAAAGAGCTGGGCTGTTAACAACTGGGGATCTGAGGTTTGAGACTATTAAACAACTATTTCAGCTTCTCTCTCGGAAGCGGTGAGTGATTTAGCCCCTTCACTAGCTACAGACTACAACCTGAGTGTGTCTGCTGTATCCCATTGTCAGAGCCTGATTTAGTGTCCCATGTGTTTGTTCTCCTCCTCCCCATCTCCTGTCCCCCCTCCCCCAACTACAGTTTGTTACACGCTTATGATGAGCATCAGAAACTCCTCAAGCAGAACTCCAGTAAGAAGCGAGCAGCTGAGAACGGGTGAGTGCTAGCTGATTGTTTGTTTGATTTCGCTGCCTTTGCAGAGTGTCACTCGCTGCTCCTGGCCTACTGTCTGTTTGCAATGTGAGGGAGCAGTCAGCCTTTCAAGAGTTGGCAGAGAGTGCCCTGATCCCATTGAGTTGAGCATGAAACAACAGTGCACACTTTTGGTGTTCCTGAAGGCATCGCGTCCCTGCCCCTTGCAGACAACAGCGTATTTACCATATTCTGCTAAATCTGCGTTGATCAAATTGTCTCCTTTTAATATTGGTTGAGGTATCACATGCAGAATCAGTCCTCCGGACTCCAGTCTCTTGACTGAGCCCTGGTCCTCCCAGCAGTGCAGCGCCCCTTTGGGGGGGGCTCTCTGGTCCTCTCAGTGCGGTGCCCCTCAGGGAGGGGCCCCTGGTTCTTCCAGCAACGCCCCCCCCCCCCCCCCCCCAGGGCCCAGTGTAAGTCTTGCTGGACCTGGATTTTGTGCAGAAGGCCCCTCCTCTGTGTATAAGAGGTAAACCTCTCCAGTTGTACACAATGGGATGCAGGTTAGTGGGGAATGGGGGAGTGGGCTGGGGGTGTGGGTTCACGAGGGCACAAAGTGGCCAAGATCTCCAAGCCCATGAGTCATCCCTTCACGGACAGGAGTCTGCCACGGACCCTCTCCCCGAGAACACTGATGTGTTTGTTGATGATGTAACCCTTGGCTCTGCAGCACTGAGGAACTCGAGGAGAAGCGAGCGAGGATGGACGATGCCTCCACAATCAGCACAGCAAGCACTGCCACGACCAGCACCAGCTCCACTGCCCTCATGAGTGGCGATGTGACCAGCAGTCAGGCAGCATACAACTACAGCGCGTGGTATCAGGTACAGCTCTATCTGTCCACCCCCTCACCCCCCAGAATTTCCCTGTCCCCTCAACACACTCCCCCCCCCCCCCCTCTCTTTCAGGCAGCAAACAGGAGCCTTTCTGGTCAGCCTGAATATGTCTGTGGACAATGGTCTCTCCTCCTGTTAGTGCACAGTCCCACCCCTCACTCCACAATGTAGCCTGCTCTCTACCTGCCCACCTCTCCCAGGGTAAACTCTGTTTTGTTGACATCTCTGAAAGCCGTGTCCCCCTGAGAGGAACAGGGCAGCAGATGCAGAGGAGCACCACCCCCTGCCAATTCCCCGCTGAGCCTCTCACCATCCCCACTTGGGGATACAACGGCTGCTCCTTCAGTGTCGCTGGGTCATAATTCTGGAGTGCCGTAGTCGGTGTAGGTGCACTCACAGACTGGTGTAGCTGTTCAAGAAGGCAGCTCACTACCACCTTCTCAGGGGGCAGTTAGGGACGGGCAGTAATTACTGGGCCCAGCCAGTGATGCACTCATCCCAGGAGCGAGTGAGGAACAAATCTGTGAAAACAGCAGCAACAGTTTGTCCAATGGGGCAAAGTGTGCAGCAGCGCTCAGATTCTTCACCCCGTGTCAGCTGGAGTCTCACCGAAAGCTCAAGCCCTCTGGCTCAGTCGAGAGCATTTAGTTGCAAATGAAGGCTGGGCTGGGTTTTCCACGGTAGACGGAGGCTTGCACCAATTTTCCGATTGTCTTTTTCTCTCGTTGCAGCCTTATGGATCGTATGGATATCAGAACCCGTGGAACTACAGTCAGTATTACCCACACAGCTGAGACGAGCCGGTGGCGTGGCTCGAAGGCGTGTGAACTATGTACATACTGAAAAAAAAGGGACCGATTTCTGTTTACCCTGCCTTTTTCTAAAGCCCCTCAGCCATAAAACACCATCCCCAGCCCCTGATGAGCAGGAAGAGACAGCCAGGCACTGGTATCGAATCCGCGAGGTGTTTTGTGTCCGTTGTGCGGTTGTGATGTTACC
This sequence comes from Chiloscyllium plagiosum, assembly GCF_004010195.1. NCBI lineage: Eukaryota > Metazoa > Chordata > Chondrichthyes > Orectolobiformes > Hemiscylliidae > Chiloscyllium > Chiloscyllium plagiosum. The sequence goes on from NC_057754.1 coordinate 2,668,471, forward strand.
CCTGAAGAAAACGACGCCCGTTTCGGGGAGACCAGGCATCTTTTGCGTGCAGTTCCTCCTGACAGGTGTTACCGTCAGGCACCCTACCTTCCTCGCCCTCCTCTTCCTCATGTTTAACGTGGAGAGCAAGAAGGCACGGGCAACTTTTTAATCTGTAGAAGGGTTCGGGTAACGTTTGGTGTGTCGTTATGTTCTCTCCAAGATGGGGGGTTTAAGAGAGCAGGCTCCCTTGCCCCCTTACCTCCACCTGCCCTGCTTCTTTGGCCCTCCCTCCGCACTCCCCCAAGGTGGAGTCTGTACCCAATAACCCCTGCTGAGAGTGAACATCTGGATTGACATCTCATGCTCCTTCCCTCACAGTGCACTACCAAGCAGCTGAGACAGAGCGAGATGGGTTGGTCTTTCTGACCTGATTTCCACAAGCCAAAGATTTTCCTTTTCTGTAATCTCCTTGTGGCTCCGGTGACGGCACTTGCTGCATCCCCTGGTGGCAGCCTGCAGGTAAGTGAGCCGTTTTCCTGGGAGGAGAGGTTTGGAATTTGAAGCAAGGCCTAATAACTTGGCACAGGTACAGCGGCTTACACCAGAAAGATACTTGAAATCTCGGGCTAGTTCATACTGCGATTTACAGTGCTCAGTTACACGGAGTAGCCAAGCACATGACTCCCAGTACAGTTTCACGTCAAGAGTTACGGCTGTTCTAAAAGGCTGCCTCGTGTCTCGTACCCTTGACTTTCGCTGTCTGTCTCAGCCATCTGTTCAAAGATGTGAGCACCCTGCGACCCAGAGTCAGCCGCTAACTCCCCCACCCGCAACACTGGCCTTTCTGTCTTCCCTTTTCCTCGCTCTCCACCCCACTTCCTACCCCCCCCCCCCCCCTTACCTTTGAAACGGTAAAAGCTGCCGTCAGCGAGACACCGTGAGTGCGTCCCATGAGTGGGTCTCGGCTGGACGGGATCCTCTCCTGGCTGAATGCCCTTGACACGGCCCCACCTCAGGTGTAACACTAATTGTGCTCTCTGATCCCTTTCTGCTGCTACCATAATGGACAGGTTCTCACCAGCGTTGTCTATCTGTTGTTGCACAGTGCCGATGGTAGTCTGTAAGTTGGCGTGAGTTGATAAGCCAGAGATTTGTGTTACACCTCACAGCCAGCAGTGACTGACAGCAGATCCCTGACACCTCCAATGTGAATCCTTTATTTTTTTTTTCATCTTCTGTACAAATTCTTGTTCAGGCAAAAACAAACACATTTTTGCAAGTAGCAATTTTTTAATGAATGTAATTTTTTTCTGTGAATGGATGGTGTAAATAAAAGGAAGATTGGAGACGGCTATTTCTGTGCAGTCTGTTGGAGACTGGGCTCAGGAAGAACTTTCTAGAAACGTTGCATCTGGTGTTTAAACACAGTCTGTACAGAAAATACCCTTTCTCTCCCTCAGCATTCTCCGAGTGTGTTTTAAACCTTATCCAGAATTCACTCTATTAAGGTAAATAGCATTGTTTCTGGTTTAAAACATCTCTCTCTGCTTCATAGAGTCATACAGCACGGAAACAGATCCTTCAATCCAACCAGTCCATTCCATAAATAATCCCAAACTAAACCAGTCCCACCTGCCTGCCCCAGGCCCAAATCCCCCCCAAACCTTTCCTATTTGTGTACTTAGTTTGTGTACTTTAGATGTCTTTCAAGTGTTGTAACTGTACCCGCATCCACCACTTCCTCAGGAAGTTCATTCCACATGCAAACTACCCTGTGTAAAATTTTTGCCCCTCGTGTCTTTTTTTAATCTTCTCTCACCTTAGATAAACGTCCTCTAGTCTTGAAATCCCCCGTCCTAGGGAAAAGACACCTATCCACGCCCCTCATGATTTTATAAACCTCTATAAGGTCACCCCTCCACCTCCTACACTCCAGTGGAAAAACGTCCCAGCCTTTCATGATCATTCAAACCCACTGAAGTGCATCTTCATAACCCAAGTATCCCAGTCTTGTAAACAGAACTTCAGTGACCACTTCGAACCACAGCAAACATTTCTTATTAATCAGCACCTATGGGACCAGGAGTATGCTGATTGATTGATTCAATATTCAGATAATCAAGAGGTCCATACGATCAATATAAAAGCACACACTAAATAAGAGAAATGTAATGCAGGGGGTGTACAGGTCACTGTTGTACTTTATTTACAGCGTAAATCACTTAAATAATAATGCAATTTTGGCTTAAATACAACTTAGCAACAGAGACAGCCTTCTCATTTACACCTTCAACTGGCTATCTGGACATCGCGGTATTCAACATTGAATCAATTCATTCAATTATAAATTTTTTAAAACTCTAATTAGGTTAGATTCCCTACAGTGTGAAAACAGGCCCTTCGGCCCAACCAGTCCACACCAACCCTCCGAAGAGCAACCCACCCAGACCCATTTCCCTCTGACTAATGTATCTAACACTGTGGGCAATTTAGTATGGCCAATTCACCTAAGCTGCACACCTTTGGACTGTGGGAGGAAACCCACGCAGACATTGGGAGAATGTGCAAACTCCACACAGTCAGTCAGTCAGTCACCCGAGGCTAGAATTGAACCTGGGACCCTGATGCTGTGAGACAGCAGTGCTAACCACTGAGCCACCGTAATAATTGGACAGAATAATAGGGTCAACTTAGTGATATTTGAGGAGTATAATTTTTTGCTGATTTATTGATTAGCGCTGGTTGCTATATGACATCTCCATTGGCAGTGGTCTGCTTCATCACGAATGCTCCACCGTTAGAAACGGCACAATGCTAGATACCATATTTCCATACCACGTGGCAAGTTTTTATTTGTTCACCTCTGCTCCGATTATGAATTGTTCCAGATTGCCCTGGTGCACCAGGCTGTCCGGTCTGAAAATACTAGAACCTCCTGTTTTTAAAATGGTCTGTGCCACAGGCACCGTGCTCAAGTGCCTTTGCACAGATCAACAATGACAGATTAGGATTGCAATATATTATTTAAAGGGGGAGGAACTGCCATGCAGAGGAATCTTGTACATGAATCAAAAAAAAAAACAGCATTCGGGTGCATCAAGTGGTGAAGCATATTGAATGTTGGTCTTCATTGCAAGAGGGATGGATGATAGAAGTGAGGAAGTCTTGTTCCAGGTCATTGTTGAGATTGTTCTTGGAGCACTGTATCCAGCTTTGGTCTCCTAACTTTCATAGATTCATACAGCACAGAAACGGCCCATCAAGTCTACAGTACCACTAAAAGTGCGCTAATCCAAATTTCCTGCATTTGCCCTTCAATGTTGTATTTGAAATACTCACTCAGATTTTTCTTTAAAGGTTGGAAGATTTCCACCCTCTACTCTCTGCTCAGGCAGTGCATTCAAGGGTCCCACCATCTGCTGAGAGAAAAGGTTATTTTTCGTAACTCCCCTCTGAATCTCCTGCTCCTTCCCCAAAATTTTATTCCACCCCACCTTGTAATTGACCTTTTCAACCAAGAGGAGCAGCTGCTCTCTCTTCACTCCTCATAATCTTATATACCTCAATCGTGTCCCCATCTCAATCTTCTCTGCTCTTAAGAAAACAATCCACGCCTAGTCTCTGCTTGTAGCTCCATTTCTCCCTCTCACACAACGTCTTGGTGAACTTTTCTAGTGCGCTCACATTCCTCCTGTAGTGAGGTGACCAGAACTACCCCTAGTACTCTGGCCAATACTTTGTACAACTCCAACATTCTAGGAGAAAGTGAGGTCTGCAGATGCTGGAGATCAGAGCTGAAAATGTGTTGCTGGAAAAGCGCAGCAGGTCAGGCAGGATCCAAGGAGCAGAAGAATCGACGTTTCAGGCATGAGCCCTTCTTCAGGAAAATCCTTCTTTCTGAAGAAGGGCTCATGCTCGAAACGTCGATTCTCCTGCTTCTTGGATGCTGCCTGACCTGCTGCGCTTTTCCAGCAACACATTTTCAGCTCACAACTCCAACATAAACTATTTGCCCCAAGAGCAAAAGGAGGTAAACTGCTGAAACCAACTATCCCATATGTCTCTTTAACTATTCTTTTCACGTGATCTGTCAGTGATGTCCCCAGGATCCCTCTGTTTCTCTAAGCTATCCAGTGACCCACAATTCATTAAATACACCTCACCTTGTTGTTTCTTCCAAAGTGCATCAACTTGCATTCATCAGGGTTAAATACCATCTGTCACTGGTTTGCCCACCTCACCAACCCATCTATAACTTCCTGTAATCTATAACAATCTTCTTCACTGTTGACTACACTCCCAGTCTTGGTGTCAAATTTGTTCCCTTCACGTTTTCATCAATATCATTGACGTAAATATTAAACAATAAGGGTCCCAGTACTGATCCTTGTGGTACACCACTGGACACCGGCCTCCAGTCAGTCACAGCCTTCTACCACTATTCTTAGTAATAGAACACTAAGAGAAGGTGAGGACCGCAGATGCTGGAGCTCAGAGTCGAGAGTGTGGTGCTGGAAAAGCGCAGCAGGGCAGGCATCCGAAGAGCAGGAGAATCAACGTTTTGAGCTAATGTCCTATTACTAAGCCGGTTTCAGATCCATCTGGCCACGTTTCCTGGAATTACATGTGCTTTAACCTCCTCAGTCAGTCTCCCGTGTGCCACCTTGTCAAAAGCTTTGCTCCAATCCCTACAAACTACACCAACTACCCCCATCCCCACATTTTCAAAAAATTATAACAAAGCCGTTAGGTGTGACTTGCCTCTGACAAAGCTATGCTGCCTATCCCTAATTAACCCACAGACGCTGAAAGAACGGCAGATGCTGTAAATCAAACAAACAAAAAAACAGAAGTTGCTGGAAATGCTCAGCAGGATCTGTTCAGACAAGTGGCAGGTAACGCTTCTGGTACAGTGGCCCTTCCTCTGGTATAGTGGCCCTGCCTCTGGACCCGCAATGTTATCTCTGATTTCCCTTCACAGATGCTGCCAGACCTGCCGAGTTTCTCCATTGCCTTCTGTTTTTGTTCTTTATTAATTCACTCCTTCAGAACTATCTCCAATAATTTCCCTTGCACTGACAGGAGACTCACCGGTCTAATTTCCTGGTTCATCTCTACCACACCTCCTTAAAGTGGAATCATTATCGACCATACTCCAGTCCTCTGGCACTTTCCCTGTGCCAGAGAGAAATTAAAAATTTGTCAGATCCCCTGCAATTTCCTGCCCTCGCCTCCCACAGCAGCCTGGGGTGCAATTCATCCAGGCCACAGAATTTGTCAAAAAATCACACAACACCAGGTTTCATTAGAAGCACGCCAGGCCGTTGGATTATAACCTGGTGTTGTGTGATTTTCAACTTTGTACACCCCAGTCCAACACTGGCATCTCCAGATCATGACAGAATTTGTCTGTTTTTATGTCCCAAAGAGCCTCCAATACCTCCCCATTTCCTGTGTCAAACTGAGCAAGTTCCTTACAATCTCTTTTCCTGAACTCCCTAATCTGTGTTCTCCTTTACCAGAGTGAAGGCCGAAGAAAGGTATTCATTCAATAACTTTCCAATATCCTACAGCTTCTCTCTCGCTCACACAGGTTGTACCCCTTGGGGCCCTACTTGTTCCCTGTTTGACCTCTTCAGTGTATTTATATCTTTGGGAGAGAGGGTTCACTCAACTGCAATGCCTTTTAGTTCACTGGGATATGGGCATCACTGGCCAGGCCAGCATTTATTGCCCTGTCCCTAATTGTCCGGAGGATAGCAAAGGGTCACATTGCTGTAGCTCTGGGGGTAGATCAGACTGATTAAACCCTTACCGAAAGGACATTGGAAAATCCATCTGATTTCACTAATCAGCATTAGGTTCATTGTCATCGTTAAGACTCTTTAACTCCACCTTCTTATTGAATTCAAATTACACCATCTGCCAGGGCAAAATTTGAACCCAGGTCGATGGGGTCTCAGGATTAATAGTCTAGTGGTAATACCACTAGGTCATTGCCTTCCCTAAACATGCAGAAAGCATTGACGTGATGGGCCTGTATCCATTGGAGTTCAGAAGAATGAGTGGGTGATCTTGAAAGATCCTGAGGGCGCTTGGCACAGTAAATTCAGGGAAGATGTTCCCCCCCAAGGGAGACTCTACAGAGAGAGGGCACAGTTTCAAAATAGGGAGTCTCCTATTTAACAATGAGGAAGAATCTCGGAACATTCTTACTGTTTGGAATTATTTTCCCCAGAGGGCTCCTAATCCTTTATGATCGACTAAGGGCCCTTTTTAATGTGTGTGCCTGGTAAACAGGCGGATGGACTGAACTTAACCAAGCTTCAGTGAGCAGGAGCACCGTTACCATTCTGGGTACCTGCTGGCCACAGAGAAGGGCAGAGAGCTCTCCAGATGTGGAAATCCAGTTTGGTGGCGAGGCTGGATTCATTCACCTCAGCATTCGGGAGGCTGAAGGCTGAACTGGCAAAGCCTGACGATGATGATGAGGGCATGATTCATCTGTTTAATAGGGGAGTTGTCACTTCATGCCATTGTAATGCCAAGTTCAGCAGTATCTCTGTACGATAGCGTTTTGTTTGACTCTATTCCCGTAATGCCTCCCAGTTGTGTGGTAATATTTTAAAAACACTCATCCTCCAACCTGTTTCTGGGGTGCTTTTAGCTACTTAACCTCATACCCGCCATGCTTTCCATCACACTCCCTCCAATCCAGGCCTTCAGTGTCTCAATTCCTGCCCTAGCCACACCCCATAGAAACCACTGGAGCCAAGTTTGAGAACTTAAAACAAATTTTATTTATTTATAATGCACCATGGTATTAGTTCAAGCACTTCCATTAGATCTCCAATCACAATTTTAAAATGTTAACCCATGGACAGTGACTGGCCAAGATGGAGTCCATGGACTAGTTGGCAGGAGTATTCGCTGGCATCTTGAACCTCTCCTTGCTTCCATCTGAAGTTCCCTGCCTGCTTCAAGGCCACCGTCATCCCAGTGCCAAAGAGAAACGATGCAGCGTTCTTCGATGACTACCACCCCGTGGCTCTGTCCGCCATCATTATGAAGTGCTTCGAGAGGTTAGTCATGGCTCACTTCATCTCCAGCCTTCCAGATTGCCTTGGTCCTTTGCAATTCACTAAATCGGTGCGACAGGCCCCTAGCCATCTCCTTGGCCCTACGTTTATCCCTGGAATATCTGGATAACAAGGATACCTACGTCAGGCTCCTACTTATTGACTACAGTTTGGCCTTCAACAACATAATTCCAAATAAATTTATTCATAAACTCAGACCGAGGTCTCAGCTTTCCCGCTCTGTAACCGGATCCTCCATTTCTTGACCCATCGATTGCATTCAGTAAGAACGGGCAGCAACACCTCCTCCACCATCCTTCTCAACATAGTTACCTTGCAAGGCTGTGTATTCGGTCCCCTTCTGTACTACTTATACACTCATTACTGTGTGGCCAAATTTCACCCTAACACCATTTACAAGTCTGCCGACGCCACCACCATCAGATCTCAAAGAATAACAAGACAGAATACAGGAAGTAGAGAGCGCTTGGTGGGTGTGGTGTAAAGACAATAATCTTTTCTTCAATGTCAGCAAAACGAAGGAGCTGGTCATTAACTTCAGGAAGCAGAGTGGACGTTTCGCCCCAGTCTGCATCAATGCTGCTGAGATGGAGATATTCCAGAACGTCAAAGTTTCTGGGACTGATGATCACCAATAATCTGTCCTGGTCCACCCAAGTTGACACATCGGTCAAGAAAGCACAACAACGTCTCTGCTTCCTCAGGAGGCTAAGGAAATTCAGCATGCCCACATTCTTGCCAATTTTTGATAGATGCACCATAGAAAATATCCTATCTATCTGGATGCATAGCTGCTCTTCCAAGGCAGCTAAGAGTCTACAGAGTCGCAAACTCAGCCCAGTCCAATCACACAAACCAGCCTTCCATCCATCCCTCCCACTGCCTTGGGAAAGCAACCAACATAATCAAACACCCTTCCCACTCCAATTATACTCTCTTCTGTCGAGGGGAAGATATAAAACTTTGAATACGCACATGCCTCAAGAACAGCTTCTTCCCTGCTGTTATCAGACTTTTGAACAGACAGCTCAAATGTTAGTTCAGATCTCTCTCTCTTCAGCTTTACCACGGTATTCCACACTCTATTCTGCTACCCTGCTGCACTTGGTGTTGTATGATCTGCCTGTGCAGTGCGCAAAACAACGTTTCCCCACTCTATCTCAGTACTTGTGACAGCAAATCAATGAATCCAGGAATCAGTTACACGTGAGCAGTCAACTTAAATCCTGTTACAGATCCCTGCACTACAAGTGTATGAATCTGACACAGCATCTGTGTGAATGCTCACTACCATATGCCTGACGTTAGGGAGGGTGGGATCTTCCTGAAGAAGTGATGAGTGTCCGTGATAACTAAAAGCTCCTTTTCACGGTCACTTGGGAGAACAAGGAGGAAGTAGAAGGTGGTAGTTTTCTCAAAATCTTGTCTCCTCCTTTTGAATAAAACTACATTTTGTGCTTTAAAAAAATTGAGCAAGCTGGAAGACAGTCCATCTTATTTCACACACCAGGTCAGGGACAGCAAAAGTGGCATAAACCCTCATCTTCTCTTCAGACATTTGCTAACCAAATCTGTTTGCAGATATCGTTTCACATCCCTGGAGCAGTTGTGACATTAACCTCGGATACGACACACTGTACCACAAGAGCTTCTCTCTTCAAATCTCAGCCACAGGACAGTCTAACCCTCCTAGAGGGGTACCTGGAACCCTTCTACTTTACATTTTATGCAAAGTACTGCAGCAGCCAGCACACCCTTCCCCTTGGTGCTGTCACGGCCCAGTTTGAAATGGGGTTCAAACTGCTGACCTTCAGGCTGAGATGGGATACACATTGCAGAGTGCAGCTCGATGGATTCACAATTAGGAGTGAGGTCCAGGAGTAAGTTTGCATTGAGAGACTGGCTCACCTCATTTCACACTCTCAGTCAACAGACACCCTTCACCACAGGTTCAGGGGAGAGTTGAGCAAATAGATAAGCAGGTGGAGGCCACTGCTGAATAGTACGCAGTTTCAAAAAGGGCAGAATAGCCAACTCCTGTTTCCAAGTCCGATATTACAGGTAGTGCTGACCTATTGCAAGCATTGGCCTGGACCTTTTCTATCTCCTGCTGTACGTAATTGTTTTTTCAGATTAGATTAGATTCCCTACAGTGAGGAAACAGGCCCTTCGGCCCAACCAGTCCACACCGACCCTCCGAAGAGTAACCCACCCAGACCCATTTCCTTCTGACTAATGCACCTAACACTATGGGGTAATCTAGCATGGCCAATTCACCAGGCCTGCACATCTTTGTGACGGTGAGAGGAAACCCATGCAGACAATGTGCAAACTCCACACACAGTCTGCCCAAGGCTGGAATCGAACCTGGGACCCCAGTGCTGTGAGGCAGCAGTGCTAACCACTCAACCACTGTGCCGCCAAACACAGCAGTGGTTAACACTGAAATTTAACATGCTGCAGTACAACCGGCAACCCGCAGAAAGGGCAGCAGTAGGATGAGGGTACTGCAATGTCAGATAGACTCAGCTGGGGGGTGTGTGGGTGTGGCAGGTGGTAAATGGACAGTCCCTATCTAACACCAACAACTACAGGAAGGTTTAGAAGATGAATTATTTGGTTGCTTGGTGACACAGAGCTTGATTATTGCTGGGGGAAAAAAAAAAGATACTTCATTTTGTTTTGCACTCATCAGGACCATTTGCAAGAATACCAATGTAAGGGGAGAGTCGACATTCATACTGTACTGAGAGGAGGTAACTGTACCCTCGAGTGGTCGAGGTCTTAGCCCTCCCTCCCTTCAATACAAATGTCGCTTTCTGCTTTAACTCACACGTTTACAAATTGTCCCAAGGAGCGCAGAGAAGGAAGCTTTAGTTTGGCAGATGATTTGTTACAAAAACCAGTTTGTCCACATGTCACTGAAAAGCTGTTGCTGATCAGACAGGTGACTGTCTCAGGTTCTCTGCCAGGATGACGTAGCACTCACCCTGTGCCTATGAATCGACAGCCTTCATTCCTCCCCTATCCCACAGACATGATCCCTTCCCACCCCCACCTGCAGAAAACCTCTCTCAGTTCCCAGACCATTCCCCCCCCGCCCCCCCAGATAAGGAACTCAACTACAATCAACTCTGGTTGGACGCTGGTCCACAGGAAAACAAAACTATTTCAAAAGAGGAAGTCACTTTGAACAGACACAAGCCAGCTGCTTTATGTATTCCATGCACACGCAGGCAAAATGGTACCCCCCATTAGCACTAAGTCCCAGTTAGGCAGTCACCGAGGCTGGAATAACAGGAACTCATCTTCAGTCAGTCGTACTGAATCCTCCGAGCAGGGGAGAGAGGGGAAACCTTTACAAACACAAACAGGCAAATACACACATCCTCAAGCGACTCTTCTTGCAGCTCATCCCACGTTTCAAACTGCAGTGACCGCGAGGGGTTTTCACGGTCGGGGTCCCGATGGGATCAAGGGTTTAGTCTCGGGCGTGATTCCGGCCACGGCTGTGCTCCACTCGGGATCGGCGCCGTTCATCGGCCTGAAGCCGTCGAGTCGCCTCCACTGCACGATGAGGACGGTTAATACCACGAGCCAGAAGAAGAAATTCACCCAGGTCGAGGTCTGCAGAAACAAGATGGTGCTCAGAGCCGTCAGCGTGTTGCAAAGACGCAATTATTTTCAACGTTGTGGTTCACGGAGGGGCCGGTGTTGGACTGGGGTGGACAAAGTTAAAAATCACACAACACCAGGTGACAGTCCAACAGGTTTATTTGGAAGCACTAGCTTTCGGAGCGCTGCTCCTTCATCGGGTAACTCCAAAAGCTAGTATGCTTCCAAATAAACCTGTTGGACTGTAACCTGGTGTCGTGTGATTATTTTTTTTTTTTAAATGCAGGCTAACCTGTGTAGCCACAAATTCAGGAGGGGTGTGAGCAGGTTGGAGGATCTCCACATGGGCCTGACCAGGCTGGCTATAAACAGGTCCAGGCAGAGGGCTGTGGGGAGGTTGAGGTGGGGCGGGGTGTCGAGCAGCTGTCCACCCCTCGCCGGTGGTTATGTTTGACCTGGGGGAGAGGGAGCACGCTCAATGCTCTCACTGCCTTCAGAGAGAGGTGGGCACTGTGGGATGGGTTCAGGGTTTCATTTCCCTTCCAACTCCATTTTCATTTACTGCCCTCCCTCCCACCCACCCCCTCCCCCCAATCCCATTCCCCTCCACTTTATGGTTTGCATTGTCCTTAATGGACTTTTGCTTGGAAAATGTTGAACTGGCTACAGGGGTGTTTTTATTGGTGTCAAATACTGGTTTCAAAATAAATTGAGATGGTGATTTCGGTGGTTGGTAGATCAGTTGCATGTGAGAACAGGGCACGAGTCAGGAGGGTGAGGGAATATTCCCCACTTGCTCCTGGTTAGGGGCAGCCCCAACAACACTCAAGGAACTCGACACCATCCAAGGACAAAGCAGCCCCCGCTGGATTGGCACCATATCCCCACTCCCTCCACCACCGATGCTCAGTAGCAGCAGTGTGCACCATCTACAAGACGCACTACAGAAATTCACCAGACTGTACCTCATACCCACTTCACTTGGATTCCAGGAGAAAGTTTGAGTACACGGAGCGAGGGGGGACTGGGCTGACAGAGGGGTATCATAATTTAAGGTAAGCTGAAGTTGGCACAGAGTGGGGGTTCAGACACAGAAAGGTCATAACACTAAAGAACACAATAGTAAAACAGACTTGGTCTCACCTCAGCACTGGTAAAGTTTTGGTAGAATCGGGAACCGTTGTACGATGATGTCCAGTTCATTTTCTCACTATCTGCGCAGCTGAGGAACAGGAGAGGGTTTAGACCCAGGCACTGTCTGTGTTTGTTCCATCGCCCCCAACCACACAGCCTTGCCATTAAGCTCTGCTCCTCCCATAACTCCCAGCTCACTCGGACAAACATCGAAACTACATCCAGGACAACACAATCCCAGAAGAAATACTGTCCAATTGGAGGGGTCAGCGCTGAGGGAGCAGGCGCACCAGAGGGTCAGCACTGCACCATTGGATGAGGTGACTTTCAGATGGGACAGTCAGCGAAGGAAACCGCCCCCATCCCCCCAAAAAAAGAACATGACCTCGGTCATTCACACTGCTGCTGCGTGACAGTTGGCCGCAACGACCGAAGTGGCCTCAGTTCAAAAAGGGAAGTGATTTGTTGGCCGTGAGGTTCCGGGATGGTGAAAGGCGCTAGGGAAATGCAAATCTTCTCTCTGCCCTCGGTCCTTCAGGCTCTCTCTTGGTTTTGTAACGAGCGAGGGGTGCACTCTCCAACTCCCTGCCTCTGGAAGCCCCATGCTTCATCATCGAAACACCCCACCCCCCCCCCCACCGCCAGGGACTGGGGTGATTGCAGCCACATGGTACCACCGCCGCACCCTGGCACCGGTCCTCCTTACCTCTTGATGCCCACCCTGGTCTCCGAGAGAAGGGACTGACAGAACGAGCTGAGGCCGACTCGCAGGAGGCAGCCAGCGACCAGTAGGAGGAAGAGGAAGACGCCTGCTGTCACCAGACAGGCTGTGAGCCATCGTAAGCCCCTGAGCATCCAAAACACAAACAGAGTCTCAGTGTGACCAGCCATCTCTCTGCACTACCCCATTCCCCCACCACAGTCTCACCCCATCGCTCCCCATTCCCTCAGTCTCTCCCTCCATCCCCAGTCTCACCCCCACACAGGCACCTCTTCCCCATGTCCATCTCTCCACCCCCACCCAACCCTGTCCTTCTTCCTCATCTCCCACCCCCGACAGGTCGCAGGTCAAAGGTGATCGATTCTGCAGATCAGAGACAGATCAGATCAGTTTAGGACAACGTTCCCTGGAGTTCAGAAAAACGAGGGGGTCATCTCATAGAAACTTATAAAATTCTAACAGGACTAGACAGGGTCAACACAGGAAGGATGTTCCTGGTGACCCAGGGGCTCACACTCTACAAAAGGCTGTTTTAGACTGAGATTCGAAATTTCTTAACCTGGGGAGTGGGGAGCCTGCGAGACTCTCTGCCACAGAAAGGAGTTGAAGATGAAACATTGAATGTTTTCAAAGAGGAGTTTGATCCTTTTAGCCTGAAGGACTCTCTCAGGAATATGGAGCACAGGGTGGGCGGGGAAAATCAGGAACAGGGACTGAGTTGGACGATCAGCTCTGGCCATGTTGAATGGGAGTAGCAGGCCCAAGAAGCTGAATGGCCTCCTCCTCCTCCTCCTCTCTTAGTTTACTAATATCGATCAATCCTCACCCCAACTCCGTTAAAGACCCTGGCTGTAGCCTGCACTCCAGTTTGCCCCGCTGCGACGTGGGGGGAAAACGTGCATTGCTATAGCGCCATCGGAAGGAAGTTGGGCGACCACGTGACGGCCTCACCTCGTCAAGAGCCGATCCCGGTCGGATTTAAAGGGCACCTTTTTGGGGGTGTGCGGGAGCTCTACCAGAGGGAGTGTTATCAAGAGGACACCCAGATGTCAGGGAGGGGGCTTCCTCTCAGTGGGTGGAGGCAAGCTCCAGGAAACCGGTGCACTGCATCGCGCAGTTGGCAGCCAAGGGAGGGATTTGGAGTACATCTCCCCAGGGGGTCTTCCACCATGGACGGTCTACCACGAGTGGGCACAGTGGCTCCAACACTCACCTGTCTGTTTCCTCAATGAAGCTGCTGTAGATGAAGTAGAAGACAGTGCAAAAACAATAGATGGCGACGCCCACCGAGACAGCACTGACGAAGCCGCAGAGGGTGACACTGCCAAATTGCTCCACCACCAGGGATTTTGCCGTGGAGTTGTACTTAGCCACGCCGTAGAGGATACAACCAGAGCCAAACTCTCCCTGAAACCAGAGCACAGGCATAGGGATCACAGACTCCAACCAGGAGCCCCCTTCACCCCAGAGACCAACACCAAGACGAAAGAGGAACCAGCGCTCACCATCTTCACCTTGCCCAAACAGCACCCCATCCCCTACCAACCCGTCTCCAACCAAGCAATGCCCCAAACCACCCCTCCCAAATCCCCAGCCAACTACGACCCCCAAATCCTCAACCAATGCCCGCCAACGTTGACCCACAAACCCTCAACCGATGCCCCTCACCAAACCTCAACCAACCTTGGCCCCCCCCAAAGTCCCTCACTACTCCCCTCATTCTTCAGCCA
>NC_057754.1:2682999-2684113 GCF_004010195.1 Chiloscyllium plagiosum
CCCTAGCCAAGCCTCCTCCCCCAAATCCCCTCACCAACCCCCCCCATTCCCTAGCCAAGTGTCCCCTCTCCCAAACCAATGCCCCTCACCAACCCCCAAAACCCCAACCAATCCCCCTCTGAGTGTGGAGACTGAGGGAGCACTAGGCCATGGGTGGGGGGCGTGGCCGAGCAGTGGCCTTGTCAAGGTGGTAGAGGCTGCAGGCTTGGACGGATCTCTCCAGGCCACTTGCTGCATTAAACAAGCTCAGGGGAAGTTTACAACATTAAAGGCCAGAGCTACATCAACGGATGTTACTTATTTGTCGTGCGAGCTTGCTGCGTGCAAATGAAACCATTTTAATCAATTGATAAATCCACAGACCATGCAAAGGCACTATACAATTTCAAGTCCTGTGTTTTTGGGGACACGGTGTTATCCAGAACATTTATCAAGAGAGCGCAAGGCAAACAAAAAATCTCAAATCATGAGATCTATCAGGAGACATGCATAATTTCATTAATATTCCCAGGGATCGGAGAGAAAGAGAGCAGTAGCAAGGAAGAGGGTGGGGAAAAAAAAAAAAAAGTGTGGGGGCAGTCACAGGGAAGAGGTCTCACAACAACTGAGGTGTTGGTGGGGGGGGGGGTGGAGTGGGGAAGAGGCAGAGACAGAGAGCCAGGGGTTGTGGGGGTAGAGGGGAGCACTGACATAGCTGACTGACAATCCTGTGTCATCAGGAATGAAACTTCCACCTTGGAAAAACCAGTGGTCTTTGTATCTGGGATACTGCCTACCCACCTCAGCACCAGGATTGAGAGAGACACAGTGAGAGATCCTGGTAGTCTGTCAAGTCCTCACCTGTACCCCTCACAGCATACCCTTCATTGTAAAAATCACACACCTTCGCACAGGGAGAGATAACAATTGGGTCCCCACTCACCAAACCTTCCGACAGCTCCTTCAAAACCCAAGAGCTCTACCATCTGGAAGGACAAGGGTAGGGGATACATGGGAACACCACACCCCCTGCAAGTTCCCCTCTGAGCCACTCACCATCCTGGCTTGGAAATCCTTTGCCGTTCTTTCAGTGTCACTGAGTCAAACAGCCTGGTGGTATTATTGCTGGACTGTT
>NC_057754.1:2684613-2690003 GCF_004010195.1 Chiloscyllium plagiosum
TTATAACTGTCTCTGACAGACCAGAGATTCACAGTACAGTCCAGTTATAATGTATCTGTCAGAGCAGAGGGACACAGTACATTCTGGTTATCATGTGTCTGTCAGGGAAGTGGGACACAGTACAGTCTGGTTATAACGTATCTGTTAGAGCAGAGGGACACAGTACAGTCTGGATGTAGTCAAGTGTGTCTGAAAGGATGGATATGGTACAGTTTGATCGTTGACCACATTTGGCAGAGCAGAGGAATACAGCATACACACTTTGATAATAACTATCTGTCAGGGTGGATGAGTACTGTACATTCTGGTTATAATCAAGTGTGTCTGAGCAGAGGGATGCCATAGTCAGGTATTATGGTAAAATTAAAACAAAAAAAACTGAGGATGCTGGAAATCAAAACCAAAATCAGAAAATGCTGGAAAAACTGTGTTCATCTAGCAGCAACTGTGGAGGGAAAGCAGAGTTAACTTTTTGGGTGCAGCGACCCTTCTTCAGAACAGCTTGAGAGAAAGTGCCTCAATTAGGGAATGGTAAAGTTGCTTCAAAAAGGACAAGTAATAAATTGTCAGGAGTTTCTTCACTAATTTTTGCAAAGGCTAAACGAAATGTGCAGGTTAGGTAGGTTAGCCAGGCTAAATTGCCCCATAGTGTTTGGGAATATATGGCTTCGGTGCATCTGTCAGCGGTAAATAGAGTCATAGAGATGTACAGCATGGAAACATACCCTTCGGCCCAACCCGTCCATGCTGACCCAGATATCCCAACCCAATTTAGTCCCACCTGCCAGCACCCGGCCCATATCCCTCCAAACCCTTCCTATTCATATATCCATCCAGATGCCTCTTAAATGTTGCAATTGTACCAGCCTCCACCACTTCCTCTGGCAGCTCATTCCATACACGCACCGCCCTCTGTGTGAAAATGTTGTCTCATCGGTTTCTTTTATATCTTGGATGGGATACTCTTCATAGGTCGGTGTGGACATGTTGGGCCGAAGGGCCTGTTCCCACACTGTAGGGATTCTATGATAGTCAAGGTAAGCCTGGAATTTATTGGAGAATACGCAACAATGTCCCTCAGACATTCGACATTGAAGATGGCCTGGCACCTTTCAAAGAAGAGAAGCATGGAATTGTGTTAGTGCCCTGAACAACTTTTATCCCCAAATTAACACCACCAAAAAAAACACCAACACTTAAACTGATTATTCCTTGGTGGGTGGGGGGGTGGCGGGGGGGTCTCACTGCACACAAAGTGGCTGTTGTACCAACCCAGAACCCAGAATAACTCAGAAGAAAGAACACTTAAGTGACAATACCATACACCACTGCTGGTAAAAACAATGACTGCAGATTCTGGATCAGTGGTGCTGGAAGAGCACAGCAGTTCAGGCAGCATCCGAGAAGCAGCAAAATCGGCGTTTCGGGCGAAAGCCCTTCATCAGGACTGCTGCCCTGTTACAGTGCTGAAGAAGGGTTACACCCGGAACGTTGACTTCCCCACCTCCTGATGCTGCTTGCTTGGCTTGCTGGGGTTTTCCAGCCTCCTGCTTGTTACCTTGTTACAGGCAACTGTTCACAAGAGCCTACCATTACATACATGGCAATTTCAGTGTTCAAAATTTACATAAAATGGTTGGACAATAAAATTGTTAACTCTCAAATGCAATTACTTTGAAATGATGATTGTTGTGGCCCCGGAAAACATACAGAATGATGTCACAAACTGTAATGAAATTAATTTACCAGTTACTTCTTTCCTCAATGCTATTTGAAGTGGGGAGGAAGTTTGTTGAAGAGAACCCCTCGCTGTTCTCCTCTGGAAAAGATAGATGAGGGCTTGGTTTAAATATCTCACCTGAAAGATGGTACTTTCCTCGGTGCCACACACCTTCAGTACCGTACACAAGTTCCAGCCTAGGTCATAGAGTCATACAGAACGGAAACAGGCCCTTCGGCCCAACTTGTCCATGCCAACCACGTTTTCTGAACAGAACTAGACCCATTTGCTTGCTTTTGGCCCATATCCCTCAAAATCTTTCCTAACCATGTACTTGTCCAAATATCTGTTAAAACGTTGTGGCTGTACCTGCCTGTACCACTTCCTCTGGCAGCTCATTAAATGTACGCACCACCCTCTGTGTGGAAAAGTTGCCCCTCGGGTCCCTAAACGTATGCCCCTCTAGGTTTGGACTCCCCTAACCTGGGGAAAAGATTTTGGCTATTCAGCCATATCCATGCTCCTCATGATTTTATAAACCGCATTAAGGTCACCCCTCAGCCTCCAACACTCTAGAGAAAAAAGGGACGTTGATGTGATTGAGTTCTGGAGTGGGGCTCAACCACATGACCAGCCGATACAAGGGTGAGCGTGATGCTAACTGAGCCTTATAGAGGATTGCTGCGGTAAATATTGAAATGTTCGCAAAGACTTTGCCTGAAAACATGAAGGAAAGAGACAGCCGCATCATTTCATCTGCAGCTTTTGGTTTTTTGCCTCAGTAGAGTTAGATTCCCTACAGTGTGGAAAGAGGCCCTTCGGCCCAACCAGCCCTCCCAAGAGTTTCCCACCCCCCCCTCTAACTAATGCACCTAGTACTATGGGCAGTTTAGCATGGCCAACTCACCTGACCTGAACATCTTTGGAGCATGGGAGGGAGGAAACCCACACAGACACGGGGGGGGGGAACATGCAAACTCCACACAGACAGTCACCCGAGGCTGGAATCGAACCTGGGACCCTGGTGCTGTGAGGCAGCAGTGCTGACCACTAAGCCACCGTGTTCTGTTGCCCTGTCCTGCCGATGGCGCACAGCCCAGCCACATCTCTTTGATAGTGAAGCAGTTGGATTTTGGCGCTTAACAGGTCAACCTCATAAAATCCATTGAATTGTAAGCTTTTGGCTGTGGCAAGTCTGAGAGTGACATTTGCGGCTACTCTGGCCAGTAGGAATGGCTGTAATAGTCCATCACAGGGCGAACGTGGGCACTGCACAACACAATGGTGCCAAGACACAGCAAATAAGGCCGAGTATCCCCGAGCATTACCATTTGCCATTTCTCTGTGCTAGAAGACCGATGAACTGAAGCACCACAGGTGGAGAATAGACGTGGTGGGCAGCAATCTCTATCAACACCAGTTGTTTTTAACCCTAAGCTATTAAGGAGAAAGTGAGGTCTGCAGGTGCTGGAGATCAGAGCTGAAAATGTGTTGCTGGAACAGCGCAGCAGGTCAGGCAGCGTCCAGGGAACAGGAGAATCGACGTTTCGGGCATAAGCCCGATTCCTGAAGAAGGGCTTATGCCCGAAACGTCGATTCTCCTGTTCCCTGGATGCTGCCTGACCTGCTGCGCTGTTCCAGCAACACATTTTCAACCCTACGCTATTAAGCCACACACAGTCTGGTCTTTGTTGGATGTGACCCATTACTGCATTAAGTTTACTTGAATTTTCAGAAGGCATTTAATGTAGCTCGCATGTGAGGCGTTTTGAGAAGGTGGTACTGATGAAAATTACACACAGATTCAACGAATTGCAAATGGAGGATGATAAATGGGTTGCATTAGCCGGGAATCAGCATTGACAACAAACTACACTGGCTGAGACTCTCTGACTGCATGGCTCAATTCCACACTCACCAACTAGGCCATCCAGAAACTCCCCTTATTGATAATTAGGTGGCTTAACAACAGCGTGAAGTCAGCTACAGCCATAGCCCCATGTAGTGGTCCCTGAGGCTGCAAGGACAGTGCTGTGGACATTACAATTCTGCACAGATTGTGGTCAGGTCTTTGGCATTTTAATATTTACAGATATTAGGAGGAGATTGCTTCCTGTGAAGTTGCATGTTTCACTAGGGTCATCCAAATTATGTGCCCGAGTGACAAGTGCATAAAGGTGGACTCAGCGTTAGAAGGATCATAACCAATTAAGTTTTACATTAGATTACTTACAGCGTGGAAACAGGCCCTTCGGCCCAACAAGTCCACACCGACCCGCTGAAGCGTAACCCACCCAGATCCATTCCCCTACATTTACCCCTTCACCTAACACTATGGGCAATTTAGCATGGCCAATCCACCCTAACCTGCCCATTTTTGGATTGTGGGAGGAAACCCACGCAGACACGGGGAGAATATGCAGACTCCAGACAGAGAGTCGCCTGAGGCCAGGAATTGAACCCGGGTCTCTGGCGCTGTGAGGCAGCAGTGCTAACCACTGGGCCACCGTGCCGCCAAACGTAGATAAGCAAAACGAAAAGTATTGATCACCATGGGGGAAAAAAAATAAGAAATAAAGAAAAGAAAATGAGTATCAGAGGTTCTGTTCACTGAGAGTTGACTCTGAGGGAGTGGGATCAGTTAAAAAAAAAGGAAAGTATTGATAAACCTTACAGATGGTGAAGGAATTAGGGAATCAGCAATAAAATGGGTGTACCAGTGGCATAAACATCAAAAGAATCGTGGCCCAATTACTGACCATGCAGTCAGAGGCCCAGAAAAGATAGCGAGTTCAGTTTCTAATGTCTTTGCTGGATGAGCTGTTGGGTAGGAACAAAAAGATTTAACGATTGGGCAATGACTGTGGGCTAAACAAGGAAGAAATCATCCAGGTTCCAGTCCTAATTAGATCATTCAGCTGAAAGATTGTTTGAATGGAGGGGATCAAACTCAAACAGGCTTGGAGGTTCTCTTTCAGCAGTTATTCAGCCTGGGGTCAGACTCCAAGCATTAATGACCGTTAACATAACCCAGTAATCCCTTATGATGTTCTTACTGCCATTTTGCTGGGATCAAATTATGGAAAGGAAATTGATTTGTACATTATATTTCACAACCTCAGGATATCCCGAATAGCTCCATATCCCACGAACTACTTTCAAGATGTAGTCACAGTTGTAACGAAGGTAAGAATAGCCATCAGTTTTGGCCCAGGGAGCTCCTACAGAAAAAGTAGGTAATTTATTTTAGTGCTGTTTGTTCAAAGATAGCTATTGGTCAGATACAACACCCCTGCAGTTTCTTCTATGGACAGGCAGGAGGCTGGAGGAACACAGCAAGGCAGGCAGCGTCAGGAGGGACAGGCAGGAGGCTGGAGGAACACAGCAAGGCAGGCAGCATCAGGAGGGACAGGCAGGAGGCTGGGGGAACACAGCAAGGCAGGCAGCATCAGGAGGGACAGGCAGGAGGCCGGGGGAACACAGCAAGGCAGGCAGCATCAGGAGGGACAGGCAGGAGGCCGGGGGAACACAGCAAGGCAGGCAGCATCAGGAGGGACAGGCAGGAGGCCGGGGGAACACAGCAAGGCAGGCAGCATCAGGAGGGACAGGCAGGAGGATGGGGGAACACAGCAAGCCAGGCAGCATCAGGAGGGACAAGCAGGAGGCTGGG
>NC_057754.1:2690957-2692516 GCF_004010195.1 Chiloscyllium plagiosum
TCCTCCAGCTTCCTGCCTGTCCCTCCTGATGATGCCTGGCTTGCTGTGTTCCCCAGCCTCCTGCCTGTCCCTCCTGACGCTGCCTGCCTTGCTGTGTTCCCCCAGCCTCCTGCCTGTCCCTCCTGACGCTGCCTGCCTTGCTGTGTTCCCCCGGCCTCCTGCCTGTCCCTCCTGATGCTGCCTGGCTTGCTGTGTTCTCCCAGCCTCCTGCCTGTCCCTCCTGACGCTGCCTGCCTTGCTGTGTTCCCCCGGCCTCCTGCCTGTCCCTCCTGATGCTGCCTGCCTTGCTGTGTTCCCCCAGCCTCCTGCCTGTCCCTCCTGATGCTGCCTGCCTTGCTGTGTTCCCCCAGCCTCCTGCCTGTCCCTCCTGATGCTGCCTGCCTTGCTGTGATCTCCCAACCTCCTGCCTGTCCCTCCTGGTGCTGCCTGCCTTGCTGTGTTCCTCCAGCCTCCTGTCTGTCCCTCCTGATGCTGCCTGCCTTGCTGAGTTCCCCCAGCCTCCTGCCTGTCTACTTTGGATTCCAGCATCTGCATTTTTGTTTTGTCTCAAATCAAGTTCTGCCTATGGAGCCTTGGGGCAGGGGATATATTGAACTGACGGCAGGTGGGACTTCAGTCTCACCACTACTTTCCTGCCCCATGAAATCCATCACCGACAGCAGTATAGCAGTCCTTCAGATACTTGACTGGGAAAGTCAGCCTGGATCATATAGGAGGAAGTGGGGACTGCAGATGCTGGAGATCAGAGTTGAGAGAGTGGTGCTGGAGAAGCACAGCAGGTCAGGCAGCATCCGAGGAGCTGGAGAATCTGGATCACGTGCCTCAAAGTAACGCAGGATGTGCGACTGAGTCCGTGTTCTTCCGAATCTGTTCGGCTCAGATACTGGTGGTTACCGAGTTCACTCGCCAGCAGAGCCAAGAGAAGGTTCTGATCATGGTGTAGCATAACCAAAACAAGCTGGATCTTTATCTGGTTGGGAATGAGGTCAAAAGTCATAGGTCAATGCAGGCTGACAAGAGACAATATGCAAAGATGAGCAACGAGAAAGTCATTTGTGGAATGCAGTGGGTCAGGAATAAAGAATTTCGCACTGATATCTCAGAGATTGCCACTTTAATTGCTTCACCGCAAGAATAGTTTAGGGTCTACCTTGTTACTTTGCTTTTCATTAGAAATCTAGAGAACTATCTTTCCCCAACCCCATACGGAGGCTCGGAGATGAATCTCAATGTCGAAACTGAGCTAGTTAATCCATTATATCAATGGATATAGAAATAAGCAAGTAATTGGAATTAAGAGTGCAGATGAGCCAACACTTAACTGAGTGTCAGAATAACATCAAGAAGGAGAAAGATCTCCACCCGTTCTTATGTTCCCGTCCATCGGACCCCACCACCAGGGATATATTTCCCTCCCCTCCCCTATCAGCGTTCCAAAAAGACCACTCCCTCCGTGACTCCCTCGTCAGGTCCACACACCCCCCACCAACCCAACCTCCTCCCGGCATCTTCCCCTGCAACCGCAAGAAATGCAAAACTTGCGCCCACACCTCCCCCCT
>NC_057754.1:2692698-2697401 GCF_004010195.1 Chiloscyllium plagiosum
ATCCCTTGAACTCAGCACCGCCTTCCTAACCTGCAATCTTCTTCCTGACCTCTCCACCCCCACCCCACTCCGGCCTATCACCCTCACCTTGACCTCCTTCCACCTATCGCATTTCCAACACCCCTCCCCCAAGTCCCTCCTCCCTACCTTTTGTCTTAGCCTGCTGGACACAATTTCCTCATTCCTGAAGAAGGGCTTATGCCTGAAACGTCGATTCTCCTGCTCCTTGGATGCTGCCTGACCTGCTGCGCTTTTCCAGCAACACATTTTCAGCTCTGATCTCCAGCATCTGCAGTCCTCACATTCTCCTCGAAGATATATTCCTACATACACAGCTTTGTACTGATGGCTGTCTGCTACAGAGGAGAAGGTAAGAATTGTAACTTCCGTGTGATAACACCAGTGGTGAGAGACCCCGCCATCCCCACCACAGGTAATGAGGTAAAGCTGCAACGTTCCTTTAGAAGAGCAGCCTGATGGCTCAGTGGTTAGCACTGCTGCCTCACAGCACCAGGGTCCCAGCTTCAATTCCCACCTCGGGCAACTGTCTGTGTGGAGTTTGCTCCCACAGTCCAAAGATGCGCAGGTCGGGTGAATTGGCCATGCTAAATTGCTCTTAGTGTTAGGTGGATTTGTCAGGGGAATGGATCTGGGTGGGTTGCTCTTCGGAGGGTTGGTGTGGACTTGTTGGGCCGAAGGGCCTGTTTCCCACGCTGTCGGGAATCTAATCTAATCTGCATGGGTACTCTGGTTTCAGTCCAAATATGTGCAGGTTAGGCGAATTGACCGGACTAAATTGTCCATAGTGTTCAGGGATGTGTATGATAGGTACATGAGCCATGGGAAATGCAGGATTACAGGTAAGGAGGATGGGCCTGCATGGGATGCTCTTTAGTATGGACTCATTGGGCCAAATGGCCTGTTCTCACTATGTAGGGATTCTCTGGAAGAAAGATCATTTTGGCCAGGAGCAATCAAAACCAAAGACCTTCCTGGTCTGTACATCTCCACAATAGGCCAGGAAGCCAGCAAATCAGCCACAGAACCTGTGTTAACTTGTAACCATATGCCCTGGAGATTCTCCCTGCAAATAATTAAAATTAGTATTTTCAAGGCAGTGGGTGCTCACTATTCTTTGCTGAAAGATTCAGTAAGATATTGAAGAGCATTGAGTTCAAACCCTGAGGCACAGACTCACATGGTGACAGAGAATGAAAAGGAAAGGGCCAGCCTTTATAGGTCTCCATTCAGGATCTCAAAGTGCTTTAAGATGATATAATGTTTGGAAGTGTTTCACTGTCAGAATGTCAGAAGTGTTGACAAATGCTTAAATTCTAATTTAATAAAAATTGTCTGAAGAACTCTGTGTATTTTCATTGACCTGTAAACCAATGGCAACCCGTGTCCTTAAAATCTTCGATTCTAACCTTAGCTTTTCACTGGAGGCTGAGGGCGGAGCTCCATCGCCATTCCAGTAACTGAAACCTCCCTTTCTGCTTACACATTTAAACGCCTCCTGAGTCCTCAGATTAAAGATGTTGAGATTGTTCTCCTTATAGCCAAGAAGGTTAAGGGAAGATACCTACCAGAGTGCTAACATTATGAGGATTTTAATTGGTGTTGTGGTACGGGGGTCTTGTGGTGTTGGTAATGTCCCTACCTTTGACCTAGAAGGTCTGGCTTCAAATCCTACCAGTTTCAGAGTCATAGAGATGTACAGCATGGAAACAGACCCTTCGGTCCAACCCGTCCATGCCGACCAGATATCCCAACCTAATCTATTCCCACCTGCCAGCACCCGGCCCATATCCCTCCAAACCCTTCCTATTCATATACTCATCCAAATGCCTCTTAAATGTCGTCATTTTACCAGCCTCCACCACATCCTCTGGCAGCTCATTCCACACACACACCACCCTCTGGGTGAAAAAGTTGCCCCTTAGGTTCCTTTCATATCTTTCCCCTCTCACCCTAAACCCATGCCCTTTAGTTCTGGACTCCCCGCCCCCAGGGAAAAGACTTGCCTATTTACCCTATCCATGCCCCTCATAATTTTGTATACCTCTACGAGGTCACCCCTCAGTCTCCAATGCTCCAGGGAAAACAGCCTCAGCCTGTTGAGCCTTTCCCTGTAGCTCAGATCCTCCAACCCTGGGAACATCCTTGTAAATCCTTTCTGAACCCTTTCAAGTTTCACAACATCTTTCCGATAGGAAGGAGACCAGAATTGCACGCAATATTCCAACAGTGGCCTAACCAATGTCCTGAACAGCTGCAACATGACCTCCCAACTCCTGTACTCAATACTCTGACCAATAAAGGAAACCATACCAAACGCCGCCTTCACTATCCATTCTATCTGCGACTCTACTTTCAAGGAGCTATGAACCTGCACTCCAAGGTCTCCTTGTTCAGCAACACTCCCCAGGACCTTACCATTAAGTGTATAAGTCCTGCTGAGATTTGCTTTCTCAAAATGCAGCACCTCGCATTTATCTAAATTAATAACATCTGGTTAGAAAGTAAATAGGTGCCATTGTCAGGGGGAAAGGGTGGAACAATGGTCATATTATAGGTCTAATGATCCAGAGCCCCTAACTAGTGTTCTAGGCACATGGGTTCAAATCCCACCACAGCAGGTGATTTTAAAATGACACAAAACCAGGTTATAGTCCATCAGGTTTACTTGGAAACACCAGCTTTCAGATCATTGCTCCTTCCTCAGGT
The DNA here is from genome assembly GCF_004010195.1 of Chiloscyllium plagiosum. Lineage (NCBI taxonomy): Eukaryota > Metazoa > Chordata > Chondrichthyes > Orectolobiformes > Hemiscylliidae > Chiloscyllium > Chiloscyllium plagiosum. The sequence continues at coordinate 2,695,426 of NC_057754.1, forward strand.
GGTTGTGAAGCAGGACCATAAGACACAGAATTTATAGCAAAAGATTACAATGTCATGCAACTGATATATTGAACCAACCTCGATTGTTAAGTGTTTCATCTTTTAGAACGGGGTTGCAGGTTTTGGTTCATTAATGTTTAAATCCCAGAACTTCTTTGAAGTCACATTCTCAAGATAATTTAAGGTTTTATAAAAGAAGGTGACATCTCAGCTCAGACAATGCATAAAAGGTGTGAGGCCAGAGTCTGGCTGTATCCCAATCTTGAGTCAGACCAGTTCTATTTCCAATATGGAATTTTTACAAAATATTACATGGATTGACTGAAAAGGTGTAATAGTAGGATCTTAGGACACAGTAGTAGTTAGATTAGATTCCCTACAGTGTGGAAACAGGCCCTTCAGCCCAACGAGTCCGCACCAACCCTCCGAAGAGTAACCTACCCAGACCCATTTCCCTCTGACTAATGCACCTAACACTATGGGCAATTTAGCACAGCCAATCCACCCTAACCTGCATATCTTTGGATTGTAGGAGGAAACCCACGCAGACATGGGGAGAATGTGCAAACTCCACACAGACAACTGCCCGAGGCTGGAATCGAACCTGGGACCCTGGTGCTGTGAGGCAGACGCACTAACCACTGAGCCACCATGGTCGTGTTATAGAAGCCATAGAGTCACAGTGTGGAAGCAGGCCATTTGGTCCATCCAGTTCTCACTGACCCTCCAAAGAGCATCCCACCAAGACCCAGCTCCCTACTCTAACCCTGTAACCCCCCACTTACCATGGCTAATCCGCCGAACCTGCACATCTTTAGACTGTGGGAGGAAACTAGAGCATCCTGAAGAAGGGCTTATGCCCGAAACGTCGATTCTCCTGTTCCTTGGATGCTGCCTGACCTGCTGCGCTTTTCCAGCAACACATTTTCAGCTCTGATCTCCAGCATCTGCAGTCCTCACTTTTTCCATCCAGAAGTAACCCATGGAGACACTGAGAGAATGTGCAAACTCTACACAGACAGTCACCCGAGGCTGGAACTGAACCCAGATGTGCTATGAGGCAGCAGTGCTAACCACTGAGCCACTGTGCCACCCCATGGTGTCCCTACCTCTGAGCCAGGATGTCTGGGTTTCAACCTCACCTGTACCATAGATATGTATTAAAACATTTAAACAGGTTGATTAAAATACTTGGGTACAGCCGTAGTGCCCCTAACTCTGAGCCAGGAGCCTGAGGTTCAGTCAAAACTGCTCCAGAGCTGCCTAATAACATCTCTGAACAAGTTGATTAGGAAATAATCAAGGGCTGCTTTCTGGCTCAGTGGTTAGCACAGCTGCCTCACAGCATCATGGGTCCCAGGTTCGATTCCAACCTAGGGCAGCTGTCTGTGTGGAGTTTGCACATTCTCCCTGTGTCTGTGTGGGTTTACCCCCACAGTCCAAAGGTGTGCAGGTCAGGGTGAATTGGCTGTGCTAAATTGCCCCATAGTGTTAGGTGCGTCAGTCAGAGGTAAATGGATCTGGGTGTGTTACTCTTCGGAGGGTCGGTGTGGACTCGCTGGGCTGAAGGGCCTGTTTCCACGCTGTAGGGGAATCTAAAACAAAAACTAGAGTAAATGAGGCAGAAGGCCTGAGTTCAGGATCTGTCTGCTGCAGGCATGTGTCATAACATGTCTGGATGAGTGGTGCTGGAAAAGCACAGCAGTTCAGGCAGCATCCGAGGAGCAGTAAAATCGTCGTTTTGGGCTTTTGTATTCATCGGGAATACAGGCAGAGAGCCTGAAGGGTGGAGTGATAAGTGAGAGGAGGGTGAGGGTGGGGGTGGGGAGAATGTAGCATAGAGTACAATAGGTGAGTGGGGGAGGGGATGAAGGTGAAGGTCGGGGGGGAGAGAGTGAAGTGGATAGGTGGAAAAGGAGCTAGGCAGGTCGGACAAGTCCGGACAGGTCAAGGGGACAGTGCGGGCTGGAAGTTTG
>NC_057754.1:2697679-2727122 GCF_004010195.1 Chiloscyllium plagiosum
CACCTTCATCCCCTCCCTCACTCACCTATTGTACTCTATGCTACTTTCTCCCCACCCCCACCCTCCTCTCACTTATCTCTCCACCCTTCAGGCTCTCTGCCTGTATTCCTGATGAAGGGCTTTTGCCCGAAAAGTTGATTTCCCTGCTCCTCGGATGCTGTCTGAACTGCTGTGCTCTTCCAGCACCACTCTAATCTCGACTCTGGTTTCCAGCATCTGCAGTCCTTGTTTTTACCCCATAACATGTCTGAACAGGTTGATTTTTCTAAAATCTGCAATTGTTCACATCAGGAAGAAAGGGAGTAAATGAGGAGAAACTGTTACTGCTGGTAGGTGGGTTGGTCACCTGAAGATTTGTAATCTATCTGGAATTAAGCATCTAATGATGACCATGAAATCATTGTCAATTGTTGGCAAAACCCATCTGGTCCACTAGTGTCCTTCAGGGAAGGAAATCTGTCATCCTTACCCAGTCTGGCCTACATGTGCTTCCAGGCCCACAGCAATGTGGTTATCTCTGATTTGCTCTCTGAGATGGCCGAGCAAGCCACTCAGTTGGACCAATTGCTACAAAGTCTCAAAGGAATTAGACTGGATGGATCACTTGGCATCAACTTAGGACCAAGATTAGAGCGGTGCTGGAAAAGCACAGCAGGTCAGACATGAATCCAAGGAGCAGGAAAATCGACGTTAGATTAGATTCCCTACAGTGTGGAAACAGGCTCTTCGGCCCAGCCAGTCCACACCGACCCTCCGAAGAGTAACCCACCCAGACCCATTTCCCTCTGACTAATTCACCTAACACTATGGGTCAATTTAGCAATGGCCAATTCACCGGGCCTGCACATCTTTGGACAGTGGGAGGAAACCGGAGCACCCGGAGGAAACCCACACAGACACGGGGAGAATGTGCAAACTCCACACAGACAGTCGCCCGAGGCTGGAATCGAACCTGGGACCCTGGTGCTGTGAGGCAGGAGTGCTAACCACTGAGCCAATTATGTTGGGAAAGAGTTAGAGGCGATGCGAGAGATTTTCTTTAATGTGATTTTGAGACCGAGAATACACTGCCTGAAAGTGTGGCGGAATGTTTGAGAGATTGGATAAATATTTGAGAGGGAAAAGTTTGCCATGGAATGAGGAAGGGAGTGATCTAATCCAATACCTGTTTCAAAGAAGCAACATTACACTATGGGCTCAATGGCCTCTTTCTACAGAAAGACCCCACAATTCTCTCGATGCAACTATGCTTTCCGTTACCTCCCAAGCTGTTCCATTGCTGTTCAGCATCTGTTTCTCCTCTGGGCAGTGTCTTGTAACTTTATAGCAATGAAAATGCTGTAGAGACTTCCTGAGTTCTTTCCTGCATTGAGATCAGAGACACTGTACAGAATAGAGTAAAGAGCGAAAATAGACAGTAATTTGCAGCTTTTAAGTGAGATGGCTACCCTGAAAGTGTGGATTCATCCTAGTGGCTCAGAATTACTTGGATCTTAAAACACTTCAAATGCCTTTTCTGGCAATATGTTGGTTTTAGAGTTTTGAACTAGGAGTTTTGCTCCGGCCCACCGCCTTCAACCTCTCTATCTCTGTAATCTTCTTCAGCACTAAAAACCCCAGAGCTGACCTGTCGTCTACCATTTTAAGTTGTGCCTTCAGCTGCCTGCACGGTAAGCTCTAGAATTCGCTCCGCAAACGTCTCCACTTCTCTGTCTCCTTCTTAAGTCACTCCTTAAAAGTGTGACAATGCTGCTGCTGCTGCTGCTTTCACAAGGTTAGATTCCCTGCACTGTGGAAACAGGCCCTTTGGCCCAACCAGTCCTCCGAAGAGTAACCCACCCAGACCCATTTCCCTCTGACTAATGCACCTAACACCACGGGCGATTCAACATGGCCAATTCACCCTGACCTGCACATCTTTGTGACTGTGGGAGGAAACCGGAGCACACCCACAGATAGAATGTGCAAACTCCACACAGACGGTAACCGAAGGCTGGAATCGAACCTGGGTCCCTGGTGTTGTGAGACAGCAGTGCTAACCACTGAGCCACCGTGCCGCCCAAAGGTTATGTTGTTCTTGGCCTTTCTTTCAAGAGGGATTCTGAAAGGTACAGGTTCTGATTTGTCAGGGAGTTAGGCTGGCTAACAGATACAGCCCAGGGCAACAATCAAGGAAAAGGGTTTTAGGCTTTTTAAAAACAGTTTTACAATGAATGGGGAGCAGCTGGTTCTTCCTGTTCATGCATTTTTCCAGTTTGATTTAACTTTAGCTGGGGACCCAGAGAAGCCGCTGCAGTTAAAGAAGGTTCAACATTTTAGCAAATGATCCCAGGCTGATCCTCTCTCTCTCTCTGACATCTCTACTGTAAGAACCTATGTTTGAATTTACCTTTTTTTGCCAAGGGGTGTGGTAATGGGAATGGTGCAGGAAATTGGAACAGCTCCTTTGTTAAGTTGCAGGGGATATCATGTCAGTTGGGTTTTCCAATTGTCGTTATTTTAAATTCTGTTTTCTTTTGTTTGTGTATCATTTGTTGGTGTATAAATAAATTCTGTTTTACTTGAAGCTTAGTGGTTTGACCAGCTGCATCACTTCTGGCATATCCACTTTACATCTACCTAAAACAACTCGGAAAGTTAGGGTCTGGGCTATCTTCTTAAAATGTTTTAAGGGGGTCTGGCCTGATCCATAACAGATTGGGGGTTTGTCCGGGATCTATTCTATAGTTCCGATTTGGGATTAGGGTTGTTGGACTGAAAGGCAGCGAGAGGTAGGTATAGTGTCTTTTGTTCCAAGTGTTAAATTCAGTTGGTTTAAATAGTCCTGGGTGAAGTAATGGCTTTTCCAGTCAGCAAGAGTTTTCTGGGAGTGGAAGAAGTGATTCTGGGGGCTTTACAAAAGGTAAATTGAAAGACAGCTTCTTACAGGAGAGATGTCAGAGAGAGAAAGGATCAGCCAGGGATCATTTACTGAAGCATGGAGCCTCTGTCTACTATAACAGCTTCTCTGGATCCTTAGCTAAATCTAAACCAAACTAGAAAAATCCATGTACTGGGAGAACTGGCCGCTCTCCTTTCATTGTATGACTGTTTTCAAATAAAACCTAAAACCCTTTTCACTGGTTGTTGCCTCGGGCAGTACATGTCTGCCATTAGCAATGACCCCAAACTCCAGACAAATTGGAACCTCTGCCTTTTACAACCCCTCTTGACAAAAAGAAAAGAAGGACACCATAACCTTTGAAAGAAAGTGAGGGCTGCAGATGCTGGAGATCAGAGCTGAAAATGTGTTGCTGGAAAAGCGCAGCAGGTCAGGCAGCATCCAGGGAACAGGAGAATCGACGTTTCGGGCATAAGCCCTTCTTCAGGTTTCGGGCTTATGCCCGAAACGTCGATTCTCCTGCTCCTTAGATGCTGCCTGACCTGCTGCGCTTTTCCAGCAACACATTTTCAGCGCGACACCATAACCTTGTTAAAGGAACAGCATCGTCACAAAAGCAAGCATTTCATCACTACCTTCATGTCTCTTTCTTTGGTTTAGTATCTGTTTTTGACTGATAAACCTCGAGCCCAGCACCTTGGGACATTCTCAACGTTAAAGTCACTATTTATACTCATTTTGGTCTGCGCCCTTCAGTTCTTCACTTATCAAGGGAACACTTCCACAAGCGAGGGAGCCCATGATAAAATATTGCCTTCTGAAGAGGGTAAAAGGCAAGAATAAAAAAGAACATGATGCAGAGACGGAAGTTAACTTTTATCATTTGGACACAGAGGAATTTTATGTTGGGATCAGCCCTGCATTTATTTGCAGCAGTCTATAATCAGAATTGTACTGAGTCTTCTCTATTTCTTCAACATGATTGTCATACCAGCAAAACCACCCACCACAAGCTGAATGACTTCCTGATATAATATATTCTGAGCCTGGGAGAGACAGTTAGAAGCCTCTGTTAGAACGCCTTTCCTTTTGCTCACTTTGACATTCACTGCTTCCTGTGGCTAAACGCGCTGCCACATTGTGACATGAAGCCACACGTGGATAAGTACACTCACAGGTACGATCCCCTCCCAGTGTTGCTCAAGCAGTAGACTCCACTGCAATGGTGGTGAGCCGCCCAAATAGCCCTGAGCCGTTGACAGCAAAGAGTCAACCTTACCCACCATTCCCAAAATTCCATGTTAAAAAGCAAGCATTTTCTTCTTCTTGTGCTGTGGTGCCCTCAGACTATCCTGAGGGAAAACCGCAGAATCATTTTCAAAGTACTTTGTCAGGAGAACAAAGGCAACAGCCAATTAGTGCATAGCAAGATCCCATAAACAACAAGTTAAATGAGCTTGGGTGAGAAAATGTGCTCATGTGTTATTGGGTAAAGAAGGAATGTTGGTCATGACAAGGAGAGAAATTCCTGCTCATCTTGGGATACTCAGTGATATTATTAACATCCACCTGAGCAGTGGACTAAGATCTCATTTAAAAGACAATGCCTTGGTCAGTGCAGGAGACCCTCGGGACCATGGAAAGTTAACCTGGAGGAACGCCAAAATCCCGGAGTGGGGTCTTCATGCCTGAGTGAGGGACAAGAATGTTTATGCTTAGCTTTTGCAAGTTGGAACATGAGGGCAAAAGGAAGAGGAAAGGACCAAGTTCTCTGTGCAATCCTCAAATTTTCGCCCAAAATACACTTTATCCTGAAAGTTTGTGAAAATGCAATATAAGATATTTCAACTCAAAAATGACAGAAATTCCAATAAAGTTCACATTTAGTCTCATGTGAAGTGTTATAACACAATCCCAATACCTTTGTTGATCCACACTGTTTGTTTCTTGTCAATCACAGCCTGATTTTCAGCCCCTTAGTGCATTTTGTTGAAAGAGCCTTTTGAGCTTTCTCACCATGGGGCATAGCCACGCGTGTGAGGTACTTGAGGGATTCCAAACTTCACAAGTGGACAAGAGCATCAGCTTGTAATGACTGTGCTTTCCTCCCTCCCTGTTGTTTTACTATGACGCCTCATCTGGGTTCATCTTTTGTCTTCTTATCGAAGAAAATAGGTACAGGGTAGGCCATTCAGCTTCTTCATCCTCAGTGACTGATCTGTGGCCTAAATACATAAATCTGCCTTTGGCCCTTAATACTCTGAAACCAAAAGAGAAAATGCTGGAAAATCTCAGCAGGTCCGGCAGCATCTGTAAGGAGAGAAAAGAGCTGACGTTTCGAGTCTAACTCAGTTAGACTCGAAACGTCAGCTCTTTTCTCTCCTTACAGATGCTGCCAGACCTGCTGAGATTTTCCAGCATTTTCTCTTTTGGTTTCAGATTCCAGCATCTGCACTAATTTGCTTTTATCCCTTAATACTCTTGCTGAACAAAAACTTATCTATTTTAGATTTAAACTTAACAACTGATTGAGCATCTACTGCTGTTTGTAGCAGACAGTGCCAAATATCTGGAAGTGCTTCCTAATATCTTTCCTGATTGGTCTCAGACTATACGGGGCGGCACGGTGGCACAGTGGTTAGCACTGCTGCCTCACAGTGCCAGTAGACCTGGGTTCAAATCCTACCTCAGGTGACTGACTGTGTGGAGTTTGCACGTTCTCCCCGTGTCTGCGTGGGTTTCCTCCCACAGTCCAAAAATGTGCAAGTCAGGTGAATTGGCCGTGCTAAATTGCCCGTAGTGTTAGGTGAAGGAATAAATGTAGGGGAATGGGTCGGTGTGGACTTGTTAGGCCGAAGGGCCTGTTTCCACACTGTAAGCAATCTAATCTATACCCCCTTAATTCTAGGAGCCCCCAATCAGTGGGAATAGATTATCTTTATCTACCTTGTCTTTTCCTGTTAATACCTTGAAGATTCAAACAGATCATCCCTTAATTCGAGAGAAATCGGGCCTAATTTGTATAATATTTGCTTCATTCCCACTCCACCTCCCCACTAACATGACTCCCCCGCAAAACCTCTTGCCTCATGCCATCACCTTTTTCCTCAGTAATCATTTACTTTCTCCTACCTTCAACCATATCACTGACAGGCAATTTTGTTTCTTCCTTTCCCTCTGTGCTTTTATGATTTAGGGATTCCATGAATGCTGTTAATCTCTCACATTTTCCAGTTCTGACAGGAGGCCATTTACCTGAAGTGTTCACACTGTTTGTCTCTCCCCACAAATTCTGCCTGATCAGCAAACTATGTTCACCAATTTCAGTCTTTACCAAAAGCACCGAAAGTGACGCACTCAGAGGCTCATTGAGGACAGGCACAGTTTGGAGGGTCAGTACGAGGGAGCATTGCACTATTGGAGGGTAAGCATTGAAGGAGCACTGCATTATCGGAGGATCAATACTGAGGGAGTGCCACACTGTCGGAGGGTCAGTGCTGAGGGAGCAGACACTGTCGGAAGGTCAGTGCTAAGGCAGCGGACACTGTTGGAGGGTCAGTGCTGAGGGAGTGCCCCACTGTCAGAGGGTCAGCGCTGAGGGAGTGCCCCACTGTCGGAGGGTCAGTGCTGAGGGAGTGGTCACTGTCGGAGGGTCAGTGGTGAAGGAGCGCCGCACTGTCGGAGGGTCAGTGCTGAGGGAGCGGGCACTGTTGGAGGATCAGCGCTGAGGGAGTGGGCACTGTTGGAGGGTCAGTGCTGAGGGAGTGCCCCACTGGAGGGTCAGTGCTGAGGGAGTGGGCACTGTTAGAGGGTCAGAGCTGAGGGAGTGCCGCACTGTCGGAGGGTCAATGCTGAGGGAGCACCGCACTGTCGGAGGGTCAACGCTGAGGGAGCACCGCACTGTTGGATAGTCAGTGGTGAAGGAGCGCCGCACTGTCGGAGAGTCAGTGCTGAGAGAGCCTCGTACTCTCAGAGGGTCAGTGCTGAGAGAGCCTCGTACTGTCAGAGGGTCAGTGCTGAGAGAGCCTCGTACTCTCAGAGGGTCAGTGCTGAGGGAGCCTCGTACTCTCAGAGGGTCAGTGCTGAGGGAGCCTCGTACTCTCAGAGGGTCAGTGCTGAGGGAGCCTCGTACTCTCAGAGGGTCAGTGGCCTCCCTTCAGAGAGTTCTCCACTGGTTCTGAAGAATGTTGGGAACTCAAGAGCGGGTGAATAATTCTGAATTTCCAACTTCCCAGCGTATTGTGCTTTTACGTTTATATAATGCCAAATTCAATGTACTAAAATGCCCCAAGGTGCTTCACAGGGGTGTTAACAGACAAAAATTTGATTATCAACAAACCAGAAGGGGAAATATTACAATTTGGTAAATCAGTTTTAGGGAGCAGAGTGAGGTGGGCGAGATTTGACAAGGGAATTTCTGGACTTTGGCTTAAGCACTTGAAATCATGTTTTTCAGTAATAGGATAATAGAAATCAATCATAAACAAAAAACTAGAAGCACAAAGATCCTAGAGGTTTACATGATGGAAGGAGATTACAGAGTTATGGAGGATTTTAGGGGCTGGAGGAGGTTACAGAGGTAGGGAGAGTTGCAGGACTAGACCAAATTACAGAGGTAGGGAAGGATGTAGGGTTGGGAGCAGGGTACAGGGATAGAGTGTGTCAGGGGACCTGAGGGGGTTACAGAGTCAGGAGTTGGAGTTGTTGGGGCTGGAGGTGGTTACAGAGATTGAGAGGATTGTCAGGGCTGGAGGAAGGTACAGAGCTAGGGAGCTTTGTGGGACTGGAGGAGGTTATAGAGATAGGGAAAGTTGTAGGGGCCGGAGGAGAGTGCAGAGATAGGGAGTGTTGTGGAACTGGAGGTTACAATGGTGGAGGAATTTAGATGCTGGATGAGATTACAGAGATAGGGAGATTTGTAAGGGTTTCGGAATATTACAGAAATAGGGAATGAAGGAGCTGGAGGAGGGTACAGAATAGGCAAGTACTTGAACAATATGAGAGTGAGAATTTTACATTATAAGGCAAGACGGTTAATACAAAGAGTAAAACTGTGAAGTAAAGCTTGCCACAAATCACAATGTATTTTCCTTCCTCTTCTGAGTTGTTTTCTCGCTTGTTGCCAGGCAACAAAACAGAGTGCCACTTGGTGGTCTATCATTGGGCAGAGAGGAATCAGATTTTCTTATGCAAATTAAATCTGCTACATATAAACTTTTTTCATCCGGATGAGAGTTGCTCTGGATTATGGTTGGATCCCACCGGTGTCAGTTAGGTTGGTGTTTCCCTCACCTTTTAGCGAGGGAAGCTATTCATTCACTAGCCAGGCTCAGTCTGTTCCTCACCGAACACCTACAGCACAAGTTCCAGCAGGGTCTACAGCAACAGATGATGGAAATTTGGTGAATGAGACTTCTGAGTGAATGAATTGAATGATCGTGAGGGGAGGTGCCCACTGTCAGCGTTACTCTTTAACCCTGGCTTACCCTGGAAGGATATGTCCTGACAGCTGAAGAGAGGTCTGGGCACAGAGAGGGTTCAGGATGTTATCTGTGTTATGAACAATCCATAGGTTCCATAATACGGTGCTAAATCGCCTTCAAGACCATCACCCAGAAGACTATAAGGGGTAGGAACAGAAGTATGCCAATCCGTTATCGAGCATTCAATGAGATCGTAGCTGAGTTGATCATTCTCAGCTCCATCGTCCTGCCTTTTCCTCTAAGTTTTGATTCATGGATAAATCCCTCTGTTCCATTGCTTTCTCAGATCTCTCTCCATTTAAATTAAAATTTGGTTCCTCCATTTTTCCTGAAAAGTGCATGACTTTACATTGTATTCCATCTGGTATGTTTATGACCAGTTGCTGAACTTACTTTGATTCCTCTGCAGGCTCTTTATGTCACCCTCATAACTTGCCTTCCTACTTGAAAAGCTTGAAAGGGTTCAGAAAAGATTTACAAGGATGTTGGAGGGTTTGAGCTAAAGGGAGAGGCTGAACAAGCTGGGGCTGTTTTTCCCTGGACTGTCGGAGGCTGAGGGGTGACCTTACAGAGGTTTATAAAATCATGAGGAACATGGATAGAGTAAATAGACAAAGTCTTTTCCCTGGGGAGGGGGGAGTCCAGAACTAGAGGGTATAGGTTTAGGGTGAGAGGGGAAAGATATAAAAGGGACCTAAGGGGCAACTTTTTCACACAGAGGGTGGTGCGTGTGTGGAATGAGCTGCCAGAGGATGTGGTGGAGACTGGTACAATTACAATATTTAAAAGGCATCTGGATTAATAGGAAGGATTTAGAGGGATATGGGCCAAGTGCTGGCAAATGGGACTAGATTGGGTTGGGATATCTGGTCAGCATGGACGAGTTGGGCCGAAGGGTCTATTTCGTGCTGTACAACTCTATGACTCTATTATGTTGGTGTATTCTGCCACATTAGCTATTTGTGATCCCAGTTGCATTTTAATAATTACAGACTGACATCCTGAAAATGTCCCCCTTATCCCAACTCTGTGTCTTCTATTAGGGGATCTGGTTGTGCAAGTATATAGATCCCTCAAAGTTGCCACCCAAGTGGATAGGGTTGTTAAGAAAGCGTATGGCGTTTTGGGAGATCGAGTTTAAGAGCCGCGAGGTTTTGCTGCAGCCCTACAAGTCCCTGGTGAGACCACACTTAGAGTATTGTGTGCAGTTCTGGTCACCCTACTATAGGAAAGATACAGAGGCTTTGGAGAGGGTGCAAAGAAGGTTTACCAGGATGCTGCCTGGACTGGAGAGCTTGCCTTATGAAGAGAGGTTGACTAAGCTCGGACTTTTCTCTCTGGAGAGAAGGAGGAAGAGAGGAGACCTGATCGAGGTATACAAAATAATGAGAGGAATGGATAGAGTCAATAGGCAGAGACGTTTTCCCAAGGTAGGATTGACTGGTACGAGGAGTCATAGTTTGAAGATATTAGGAGGAAGGTATAAAGGAGACGTCAGAGGTAGGTTCTTTACGCAGAGAGTTGTGAATGTACTGCCAGTGGTGGAAGCAGAGTCGTTAGGGACATTTAGATTAGATTACTTACAGTGTGGAAACAGGCCCTTCGGCCCAACAAGTCCACACCGACCCTCCGAAGAGAAACCCACCTGGACCCATTCCCCTCCACCTAACACTACGGGCAATTTAGCACGGCCAATTCACCTAACCTGCACATGTTTGGACTGTGGGAGGAAACCGGAGCAAACCCGCACAGACACAGGGAGAATGTGCAAACTCCACACAAGACAGTTGCCCGAGGTGGGAATTGAACCCGGGTCTCTGGCGCTGTGAGGCAGCAGTGCTAACCACCATGCCACCCCTGCTAGACTGCTGGACATGCACATGGATAGCAGTGAGTTGAGGGGTGCGTAGGTTAAGTTACTATATTTTACATTAGGATTAAATCTCGGCACAACATCGTGGGCGAAAGGGCCTGTTCTGTGCTGTACTTTTCTATGTTCTATTAGTTAGCCAATCTTCTTTCCATGCTAATGTACTACCTCCAACAGCGTAGGCTGTTATTTTATTACGTATTATTGTGAGGTACTTATCAAACTGCCCACTGGAATCAGTTTTCACATGCCAAGGTAGTCAAATCCTTGAGTTGCCAGGAGAACTGACAGTTAACCTTCACCTGGTCTGGCCCTGCATGTCAAAGCAGCTTACCAAGGGGTGGCTGCTGTCGTTTGCTTGGTGGGAGCTGAGTGAAGGTCAAGACCAAAATAGGTGCCACTCCAAGATCCCATTTGTGAGAGGTGCTATCCATCCTCTACACCCCCCACAACTACGCTATATTAGTTGACATTATCAGGAATGGGGAAGCCTGGCTGACTTCTCTTCCAAATTTCCCAAAACGTCAGCTGTGTCTCAGTGAACAGTATTCTTACAGTTTGCATCAGAAGGTTGTGGGTTCAGTTCGGAACCAGATTCTTGAATATGAAATTTAGCCTATCACTCCAACTGCAGGAGTGCCACAGTGTCAGTGGTACCATCCTTCAGATAATGCATTAACTCTTCTGTCCTCTCAGGTGACATTAACGGTCCCACAGCCACAATTCTAAAGTTAAACTGGGCGGTTTTACTTAATCTTAGTTGTCCATTCGCTAGCAGCCCTACACAAATTATCTCAACAGTGCCAAACTGCTTTATTTAGGAGTTTGCTGAGTGCAAATATGATCGCTGGGTTTCCTTTGTTACAATAGTGACTGCACAAAAAGTGTGTTTCTGGTTGTAAAATACTTTGGACGTCTTGATGCCATGCAAGTCATTATATAAATGCAACTCTACCTTGTTGTCAAATGTGTTGAATGCCACCAGTGCAAGAACCATCAGACTAAACGTGGTCCATTTGTGTTAGTTCTTCATGGGTTGGTGCATCTGCCAACTCAGCTTTTGAATGAGCACCAGAAAACGCTGAACAAAAGTCACAGTATGGACCGGAAATCTGAAACAAAGGAACAAAAAACGTTGGAACGCTCAGCAGCTCAGGTAATATCTGTCAGGGAAACGCAAGTTAGAAGGAACAGGAAGGTGCTCGTTCAGCCACATTGAACCTGTTCTGTCATTCAGTAAGATCATGGCAGATCTACGTATTAACTGCATCCACCCACCTTGAAACCACAATCCTTAAGCCCCTGATTCATTGAAAACCAACTATCTCAGTTTTGAAATTTTCAATTGACCCTCATCCTTGACAGCTTTTTGCAGAAATAGTTCCAGATTTTCTGAGATGTGCTCTTGACATCACTTAAATGGGCTAATTCTAATTTAAAGGCCATGTCTCCTTAGTTAAGGGTATGAGTCACCCTTAACCCCCTCCCAGAAGAAACCATTTAATCTTATCATACCCTTCAATTCTTTTAGCCATCTTGAACATCCCAGTTAGATTGTCCGTTAATTTTCTGGAGTTTGCAAGATGCAAGTCTAGTCTATACAATAAAAGCAAAATACTGCTGATGCTGGAGATCTGAAATAAATACAGAAAGCACTGGAGAAACTCAGCAGATCTGGCAGCATCTGTGGAGAAAGAAAGAGTTAATGTTTTGCATCAGCACAAGTGAGTGCACCACTGTTAGCCACGGGTGAGGTCTCGGAATACTGGAGGGTAGTGAATATTGTGCCCTTATTCAAGAAGGGCCGCAAAGAAAAAAACTGGGAAATATAGACCAGTACACCTGACACCTGTGGTAGGTAAGTTACTTGAGAAGATTCTGAGAGATAAGATATACATGCACTTGGTAAGACAGGGTTTGATTAGGAGTAGTCAGCATGACTTTGTGCGTGGGAGATCGTGCCTCACAGATTTGTTGGAGTTCTTTGATGGAGTGACCAGGCAGGTTGATGAGGGCAGGGCAGTAGACATACTCTATATGGATTTCAGTAAGGCCTTTGGTAAGGTTCCACATGGTAGGTTGCTCTGTAAGATTAGATCACATGGAACCCAGGGGGAAATGGCAAATCAATAAATAATTGGCTTGATGGTAGGAAGTAATGGTGGAAGGATGCTTGTTGGACTGGAGGCTTGTGATTACTGGTGTGCCTCAGGAGTCAGTGCTGGGCCCATTACCATTTGTCATCCAAATCAATGATTACACGAAAATAGGCGGTATCGTGGACAGTGAGGAAGGTTGTCAGCAATTGCAGCAGCACCTTGATCAGCTGGGGAAGTGGGCCGAGAGATGGCAAATGGAGTTTAATACAGACAAGTGCGAGGTCTTGCATTTTGGAAAGTCAACTCAAGGTAGGATCATGGTGAATGGTAGACCCTTGAGGGCGTGTAGTGGAACTGAGGAATCTTGGAGTGCAAGTGCATGGTCCTCCGAAAGTGTAGTCATGAGAGGCTCGGATAGGGTGAATGCCACCGGTCTATTTCCCAGGGTTGGGGAATCGAGGATGAGAGGGCATCAGTTTAAGGTTAAAGGGGAAAGAATAAAAGGGAATCTGAGGGGCGACTTTTTTATACAAAGAGTGACACCCATATGGAATGATTTGCCAGTGGAAGTGGTTGTGGTGGGCACATAAACAACATCTAAAAGACATTTGGACAAATATATGGATAGGAAAGGTTTAGAAAGATATGGGCCAAGTGCAGGGAAATGGGATGATCGTGGATGGACATTTTGGTCAGCATGGATCAGTTTGGGCCGAAGGACGATCTCTGTGCTATAGGAACCTTAAGTCTATGCAACAGGTCTGCAAAATGTAATCTTTTTAGCCCAGATATCATTCTGGTGAACCTGCACTGCAAGGCCAATATATCTTCTTGAGGTGAGGCAACAGTTTAATGTTGCCTCAGAATACCAGATAGTAATGGGTAATCATGTGAACAGGCTTAATTGACTGTTAAGACATCCACATAGTTTGGTGTCTGTGCTATTTTAATGCAGTTGTGCAACCTGTTAAACAATGATTTTGGCATCCGATGATACAGATTCCACAGGTGAGGTTACGTTTCTTCCATTTTGTAAGTTTTTTTTTAGTTTACTCTGTCAGTGATCCCAGTTCCTTTCCCATCTTGGGCAGGAGACTATGTCTGAACCCTACTCTTTGGTGACCTTCTAAGTTTTGAGTAATCGGGGGATTCAACAAGGACAATTCTGCTTCTTGGTTCAGCGCCAAGTGTATCTTGCTGAGGGAAGGGATAAATATAGCTGACAAAACACATTTTGTTGAAGATTTTGTCTTGCACTCTACAGGACAGTTCACAAAAATACCAATGGCTTCCAAATAAACCTGTTGGACTATAACCTGAAGTTGTGTGATTTTTAACTTTGTCCAACACCGGCGTCTCCAAATAATGGAAAAGGGAGCAACATCTTTGTTCTGTATGAGAAAAGCATGCTGATTGGTTGTCACAGGGACTCTTGATTGTCAGAGGCACATGGGGAGAGCTCACAGGACAATGCTTCTACCATTCAGAGGAGAGATGTAGCATTTCTGCAGCAATTTTCACAACCTCCGAATGTCTTAAAGTGCTTTTCATGAAATCTGTTTTTAAGTGTAGCCTTTGTTGCAACTTCGGCAACAAATCAGCTTTCTTGTGCATGGGAGGATCCCACAACTGGCAATATGATAATTGACCAGATAACCTCTGTTAGTAATGTTAATAGAAGGATGAATGTTTGCCAAGATTTCCTGCTCTCCGTCAAGAATATGCCACTTAAACGGGCAGATGGGGCCTCAGTTTGACATCTCATCTGAAAGATGGCAACTTGGAAGTGTAGCTTCCTCTCAGCTGGTACCTTGGGCATCTTAAGGTAATGTTAAATAAATGCAACTCTGTCTTTCTATTAAATATGTTGAATGCCAACAGTGGTACCTCCCAACTGCGAGACTGGTTAAAATTAGCACAGACTCATCAGACCGAATGTGGTACTTGATTACTCAACCATGATCCCTTGGGTTTGCAAGGTGTTCTGGGTGGATTGGCCCCTCTCACAAATGGCATCTGGTTTAGTCTTAACCTTCTCTTAGCTGTCACATGCAGCTCCATGTACAACAGTGGCCACCCCTCAGTACATTTGCCGGTTCCTTGTGATCAGAGGGGTGATTTTAGGGACTGCTCAACAGCCGGTGTGACCTAGAGAGATGTGGCAAATCAGGAAGTAGTGATTTATTGGAGTTTAGAACAGGAGAACTGTTGATCGAGAGGGTAGTCTGGGGTTAACTCAGCCACACCCAGCAGTGAACAATTTCAGTGGCAGCTTCAAGGCCGCAGGTGCTGCTTCACAGAGCAGTGTCTGAGGTAACGCCAAGTCAAATAGACAGCGTTAGTCAAGTCTGGTACCTCCTCTGTCTCTTTCTCGCATGCTTCGGTATATGGATCAGTAAATCTGTTAATATGCACTGAGTCACACATTTTCATTTCTTCCCACCATAAGAAAAGTCTTGCATTTGGGCTAGAAAATGCTTAGAAAAAAACCACAAGCGGGTTGAGTTCCATCACTCTCCACAGATGCTGCCTAACCAGCTGATCAGCTGTTTATATGCCCTGAGGCGTTTGAGCTAGATGTTCAAGCTGACGGATCCAGAGGCGCAAGTATTCATTCTGACTTTGACACCAGATCTAGTTTCTATCCAGTGCATTGTAGAATAGGAGCCTGCGTATTAATGAGGTGAAATTCAAGTGTTAGTACGGGTGATAATGAGCAAAAAATCCCCATGAATAGACACCTCACTTCTAGTGGGAATCTTGTCTTTTCGTCTGAAACTCTGTTGGAAAATGTGACTTGTTGTTCCCGACGTTGAGAAAGGGTTTGCCCAACGTCTCTCGTGATTAGTTTCCTTTCCCACTTTGTGTTGCGTTGCTGGCTGGTGAGCATTTATTACAACGTCCCAGTTGCCCTTGAGAAAGTGGGGGTGAGCTGCCTCCCTGAACCTCTGCATTCTACCTGCTGTGGCTTGACCCACAATTCCATTCGGGAGGGAATTCCAGGATTTTGACCCAGATGATTCTCCCAGATCTCTCGCCATCGCCCACAGACCCCGTAGGTTTCTACCCTGGGCTGAATTTGGACCGCGACTCAAAACAAAAACTCACTAAGCCCCGTCCAGAGCGACCCACTGTGAAACATGAAGTGACACTTTAACCAAAATAAGGTAAAGTGAACGGCCTCTTTGTGTGTCACAAAGTTTCCATGCTTTCTACACACTGGATTCTCAGTACTGTTCTGGATCATTTCAAACCTGAACCTGAGTAATTTATTGAACCATTGCGTAGGTTCACCACCCCAAGCTTTGTTCAGCTCACACCTCTAGTTTCTTGCTGATGGCTTAAATTTGTATCTTTCCTGACCATTATTGTGAAGGAACAGGTCATGTCCTGTGGCACCCGTCACTCCTTTTCCTAACCAATAAAAATTAGTTCAATTGCATGAGGCTGTTTTCATAAGTTGATCTCCCAAGGCCAGATTCACCCTGAGCCCCTTCATCATTTGACAATTTCTAACTAATCTGTATTCTTTGTTGATCAAAGCCAGACTCCAGAAATGTCTTCACTATTTAATCTGGACCATTTCTGTTTTGTCATGCCCTCCCACCACATCCACTTGGTCTTATTAATAGCAACTCCACGCAGATACCCACAGCCTCAGTCTGATCAATGATCGCACCTAAATCCATTACTTATAGAAGTCTTGCATGCTCCACTAATATTTACTGTTGCCTTCACCACATTAAATGCCATCCATCATACCTGACAAGCATCATTCGCCCAAATCTCAGAAGATGCCCATTTGATCTACTTGGCACCTGTGCCCACAGTTCACCCATGAATATACTGGCATTACTGTCAAACTGTCTCATATCATTAGCAATTCACAGTGTGTTTGTTAAAAGGATACATTTGACTACGTCATAAGTTAATGTGGCACAGTGGCTCAGTGGTTAATACTGGTGCTTCATAGCGCCAGGGACCCAGGTTCAACTCCATCCTTGAGGCAACCACCTGTGAGGAGTTTGCACAGCCTCCCTGTGTCTGTGTGAGATTCCTTGGGTGCTCTGGTTTCCTCACACAGTCCAAAGATGTGCAGGCTAAGTGAATTGGACACGCTAAATTGTCCCAAATTGTGCAGGTTTGGTGATTGGCCATGGTAAATGCTGGGATAGGGTAGAGGGATTAGAACACAGAACATAGAACAATACAGGCCCTTTGGCCCTCAATGTTGCGCCGACCTGTGAACTATTCTCAGCTCGTCCCCCTACACTATCCCATCATCATCCATGTGCTTATCTAAGGATTGTTTAAATCTCCCTAATGCGGCTGAGTTGACTACATTAGCAGGTAGGGCATTCCACACCCTTACCACTCTCTGTGTAAAGAACCTGCCTCTGACATCTGTCTTAAATCTATCACCCCTCAATTTGTAGTTATGCCCCCTCGTACAAGCTGATCTCATCATCCGAGGAAAAATACTTTTACTGTCTACCCTATGTAATCCTCTGATCATCTTGTATGTCTCTATCAAATCCCCCCTGGACTATAACCTGGTGTTGTGTGATTTTTAACTTTGTATACCCCAGTCCAACACCGGCCTCTCCAAACCTCTGGTTTGAGTGGTATGCTCTTCAGAGGGTTGGTGTGAACTCAATCAGCTGAATGGTTTGTTTCCACACTGTAGGGATTCTATTTTTAAGAAAAAACATACACTGTATATCATCACAGAAAGTGGTGCAATATCATATGACCTTGCTTTCTCTCGCAGCTTTGTGGCAAGATGAAGCCACTGTAAGATATTTCTTAAACAAAGTTAATACTTTCCTTAGCTCAGCTGACTCTGTAACTATTTGTTTGCATCAAGATCAAAAATACTATATACATGTAATATGTAAATAAATTAATTATTGTGAAAGCCCATTGGTTAATGTCTTCCCCAGGTAGAACTATTTTCATTCATCACTTCAGTTTAGCCAACGAGAGTGAATGAGTGAGTATATGTGTGAGAGTGTGTGTGTGAGAGTGTGCGCACGCGTGTGAGTGTATGTAAGTGAGTGTGTGTGTAAAAGTGAGTGTGTGTGTGAGAGTGTGTCCATGTGTGTGATTGTGTGTGTGTGTGTGAGTGAGTGAGTGTGTGTATGAGTGGATGTGTATGAGTGTGTGAGGGTGTGTATGTGTCTGTGTGAGTGAGTGAGTGTGTGCATGAGTGGATGTGTATGAGTGCGTGAGGGTGTGTATGTGAGTGAGTCAGTGAGTGTGTGTGTGTCTCCTCAATGTGGGTAATGAGTGATGACACTGTTAAAACTGGCCTTCCTCTGGGTTTCGGCTGTAGCTTTGCTCTTGCCCACAACAACATCCTGCCTTCCGAACAGGCAAAACAGCAATTCACAGAATTCCTTCGCGGTGCCGGTGGGTGTATTTGACAGGGGAGTGGAAGTTGTGTATCAAGATTAGGAGTTCCTCACCTGGTGGGAGTCGGGAGTGGGTTGTAAAATCTGGGGAAACAATACAAAGTAGGGAAACAAGGAAGATCCCCAACCCAGCTTAAGAGAGCTGTGTTTGCACACAAAGGCCAAGATAGGTTGGGCCCACACCCTCAAGACAGCATGAATGGAAAGATCCCACAGAATCTATTGGAAGAAGGGAGTGGAGGACAGTTATTCTCCAAACATTTACTTCCTTCAGCTAGCATCACTAAAAAGGGACAGGCGATCCAGTTGCTGTCCTTGGCAGCTTGCTGTGCCCCAGTTGACTGCAGTGTTTCCAACTGACAACTGCAAGTGGCATCTTCAACGCTCAGCGGGGGAAGAAAGTTACTTCATTGCCCTGAAGGGTTTAACAATAAAAAAGGCCAGTGGAACTTGCACTTGGCGTGTGCCAGACAGATCCGTAAGGAGTAGGAGCAGGCCATTCCGTCCCTTGAGCCTGCTCTGCCATTCGATGGCTGATCTGACCTTCCTGAGAGTAGCAAGGACATGGAATGCCCTGCCTGCAACCTGATCAGGTGTACCTGAGAACTCTGTGGGAAGCCAGAGAAGTGATTGCTGGGCCCCTTACTGAGATATTTGTATCATCGATAGTCACGGGTGAGGTGCCGGAAGACTGGAGGTTGGCTAACGTGGTGTCACTGTTTAAGGAAGATGGTAAGGAAAAGCCAAGGAACTATAGACCGGTGAGCCTGACCTCAGTGTTGGACAAGTTGTTGGAGGGAATCCCGAGGAACAGGATTTACATGTATTTGGAAAGGCAAGGACTGATTAGGGATAGTCAACATGGCTTTGTGTATGGGAGAAAATGCCTCATGAGCTTGATTGGGTTTTTTGATGAAGTAACAAAGAGGATTGATGAGGGCAGAGCGGTGGACATGATCTATATGGTCTTCAGTAAGGTGTTTGACAAGGTTCCCCATGGGAGACTGGCTGGCAAGGTTAGATCTCTTGGAATACAGGGAGAACTAACCATTTGGATACAGAAATCAGATGGTGATGGAGGGTTGTTTTTCAGACTGGAGGCCTGTGGCCAGTGGAGTGCCACAAGGATCGGTGCTAGGTCAACTACTTTTCATCATTTACATAAATGATTTGGATGTGAACACAAGAGGTTTAGTTAGTAGATTTGCAGGTGTAGTGGATAGCGAAGACAGTGACCTCAGATTGCAACATGATCTTGACCAGATGGGCCAATGAACTGAGAAGTGGCAGATGGTGTTTAATTCAGATAAATGTGAGGTGCTGCATTTTGGGAAAGCAAATCTTAGCAGGACTTATGCACTTAATGGTTAGGACCTAGGGAGTGTTGCTGAACAAAGAGACCTTGGAGTGCAGGTTCATAGCTCCTTGAAATTAGAGTCGCAGGTAGATAGGATAGTGAAGAAGGCATTTGGTATGCTTTCTTTTATTGGTCAGAGTACTGAGTACAGGAGTTGAAGAGTGTGGTGCTGGAAAAGCCGGTGAGGTAGCATCTGAGGAGCAGGCGAATCAACATTTTGAGCATAAGCCCTTAATCACGAATGAGACTTGTGGGCCTGGGGGGGGTTTGAGAGACAAATGGGAGGGAGGAAGGTAACTGAGAATGCGATGGGTAGATGAAGCTGGGGGAGAAGGTGATAGGTTGGAGAGCAGGATAGAGCAGATAGATGGGAAAGGCGATAGACAGGTCAAGAGGGCGGTGCCAAGTTTGAGGCTTGGGACTGGGATAATGTGGGGGAAGGGAACTGAGGAAACTGGGGGCGAGATTCACATTAATCCCGTGTGGTTGCAGGGTCCCAACGCGGAAGCTGGGGGCTCTTCCTCCGGGTGTCGGGTGGCTCGGGTTTGACGATGCAGGAGGCCCAGGACCTGCATGTCCATGGCGGAGTGGGAGGGGGAGTTGAAGTGTTCAGCCATGGGGGGTGGGGTGGGGTTGGTTGATGCGGTGTCCTCTGAAACGATTTATCCACGATGTAGAGGAGACCACATTGGGTGCAACGGAGACAGTGGGTGACATTGGTGGAGGTGCAGGTAAACTTCTGCTGGATGTGGAAGGATCTCTTGGGGCCGTGGATGGAGGTGAGGGGAGAGTGTGGGCACAGGCTTTCCACTACCTGTGGTGGCAGGGGAAAGCGTCAGGAGTGGGGTATGGGCTGGTTGGGGGTGGGGGTGGGGGCGTGGATCTGATGAGGGAGTCGCGGAGGGAATGGTCTCTCTGGAACACTGATTGGAGCGGGGAGGGAAATATATCCCAAGTAGTGGGGTCTGTTTGTAGGTGGCAGAAGCAGCAAAGGATGATGCGATGTATACGGAGCTTGCCTCTTTTAATCTGCCTCTGGTCAATAGTTTCATCTCTCTCAGTCAGGCAGTTGTATGTTCAAGTCAACTTCAGGGTGTCAGGCCTCAAGAGAAGCTGATATTTCAGTGCATTGTTCAAGGAGTGCTGCACTGTGGTCAATCCAACCAGACCCAGGCTGTATTTGCCTGTGCAGTCCAGTGGATGTTAAAGGTCCCATGGCACTTACGTTTTCAGAGTCAGGAGGCTCTGGGTTCAAATCCCACTCGTGAAAAACAAACACCAAAAGTTCAAGCTGACCTTATAGAGGTTTATAAAATCATGAGGGACGTGGATAGGATAAATAGACAAGGTCTTTTCCCTGGGGTCGTGAGAGTCCAGAACTAGAGGGCATCGGTTTAGGGTGAGAGGGGAAAGATACAAAAGAGACCTAAGGGGCAACTTTTTCAACACAGAGGGTGGTACGTGTATGGAATGAGCTGCCAGAGGAAGTGGTGGAGGCTGGTACAATGACAACATTTAAGAGGCATTTGGATGGGTATATGAATAGGAAGGGTTTGGAGGGATATGGGCCGGGTGCTGGCAGGTGGGAGTAGATTGGGTTGGAATATCTGGTCGGCATGGACGGGTTAGACTGAAGGGTCTGTTTCTGTGCTGTACATCTCTATGACTCTCTGACCCTCTGAGTGCCAGTGAGGAGGGAATTGTATTGTCAGAGGCAATGTGATGTTATACTGAGACTCTGATGTCCTCTCAGGTGGATGCAGTAGGTCTCACGGCCATAAAGAGCTCTCCTTAGCATCCTGAGTATTACCTGCCACAATTGTGGCTTGCTTTGTGACAATCACATTGCTGTTTGGGGGATATTGCTGTGCACCGAATGGATGTCATATTTCAACTGTGACAGTGCTCTCAATTGAATAGGCTATCGGGTGTGAAGCGTTTTGAGATGTCTAACAGCCATGAAAGGTCACCCTAGAAAGACATGTTCTTTTCTTTAGAATACATTTGCATGTTAAGTTATTTGTGGCTTGGCTACTGGGGCTGAGTGGGGGAGTGGGTTGGTCAGACACCCTGGTGACCCTGGATAGACTAAGCTGCAGGTGTAAAGCAGCCACGTCATAGACTTGGAAGTGAATGTCTGTGCACAGCCCAAGAGTTGACACCTGCATTAAAGGAGCAAAGGCACGGGCAAGGGGCATGACTCGCTCCCTCCCAAGCCCACTTTGAGGATCGTTCTCCTTCAGAGCAGAAAACATTAAGGGGAGATATACTTGGTCCAGAAGTTTTGAGTCAATGAGGAAAAACTATTTCCCCTGGCATAAAGGAGATGGCGGCAGAGCCAATCAGTCAGTAACCAAAGGATCGAAGCTTAGATGGCAACATGTGAGGAGACAGCATCACCGACAAAGAAGTACTGCAGAGGACCTGTCAGAACTGCCTGTGGAATATTGTCACAAACAGCTGACTGACAGTAATGATGCCTCCCATGTGTATGCCATGACAGAGAGATAGTAGAGGATCATTACCAGACAGAAAAAAAAATGGGACTTGCCAAGCAAGACCAAATAGGTGTTGCCCGTTTAACGAAGGCCTGTAGACTCATCTGAAGATGGTCCGCAGAAGACCTCAGGGATCCTTTGGTTACTGACTGATTGGCTCTGCCGCCATCTCCTTTATGCCAGGGGAAATAGTTTTTCCTCATTGACTCAAAACTTCTGGACCAAGTATATCTCCCCTTAATGTTTTCTGCTCTGAAGGAGAACGATCCTCAAAGTGGGCTTGGGAGGGCGCCCCAGTAGCCAAGCCACAAATAACTTAACATGCAAATGTATTCTAAAGAAACTGGTGCGCCCGGAGGAAACCCACGCAGACACGGGGAGAATGTGCAAACAGACAGTTGCCTGAGGCTGGAATTGAACCTGGGTCCCTGGTGCTGTGAGGCTGCAGTGCTAACCACTGAGCCACCGTGCCACCCTGTATCTCACGGAAAGGTTGCTGGTGGAAGACAGCTGACTGCCATGACACCTTTGGTGTTGACATTGTGTTAAATTCACAGCCAAATCTCTTCCAGTAATGCCACCTTGACTCAGTGGTTAGCATTGTTGCCTCACAGTACCAGGGACCCGGGTTCAATTGCACCCTTGGGCGACTCTCTGTGTGGAGTTTGTACATTCTCCCTGCATCTGCGTGGATTTTCTCCAAATGCTTGAGCTTCCTCCCACAGTCTAAAGATGTGCAGGTTAGGAGGATTGGCCGTATTGTCATGGATGTATAGGTTAGGTGGATTAGCCATGGGAAATGCAGGGTTATACAGGGATGGGGTGGGTCTGCGTGGGAGCTCTTCAGAGGATCGGTGTGGACGTGATGGGCCGAACGGTTTGCTTTCGCACTGATTTATGTAACTTTTCTATTCTTTCCAATATGACGTCGGTCTCTTTTACTCTGTGCACCTCCTTGGAAATGCCCATCAGCCATGATCAAATGGCGGTGCGGACTTGATGGGCCGATAGGTCTTACGTCCACTCATATGTCTTATGGTCTTTACTTATCATTTCCCTGAGTTCCAAAGAAGAGTAATTGGGCTCGAAATATTAACTTTATTTCTCTCTGCACAGTTCCTGCCAGACCTGCTGATTTTCTCCAGCACTTTCTGTTTGAATTTCAGATCTCCAATGTCCTCAGTGCTTTGCTTTAAATGACACCTTTATTGCCCTCTTCTATGTTTCACTGGCAAGCAGAGGACAGAGATTTACAGTAACCGTTAGGAGGATGATAAGGAGATTTCATTTATGTGTTGATTATGAGGTTAGATGCTCTGGGATTGTTCTCCTTCAGAGCAGAAAACATTCAGGGGAGATATAGTTGATCCAGAATCATAATAGTTTTGAGTCAATGAGGAAAAACTATTTCCTCTGGCATAAAGGAGACATATTTAGGATAATTGGCAAAGAATCGAAAGAGAGAGAAGGTTTTTTTTTTGTGCAGCAAGTTGTGTGATCTGGAATGCGCTGCCTGAAAGCAGATTCAAAATGAACCTTCAATAGGAAAGTTAAAAAGGGAAAACTTACCGTGTGGAACAAAGTTAAAAATCACACAACACCAGGTTATAGTCCAACAGGTTTAATTGGAAGCACTAGCTTTCGGAGTGACGCTCCTTCATCAGATGGTAGTCGCTCCGAAAGCTAGTGCTTCCAATTAAACCTGTTGGACTATAACCTGGTGTTGAGTTATTTTTAACTTTGTACACCCCAGTTCAACATCGGCATCTCCGAACCATGTGGGAGAAGTGAGAGTAATTGGGTGGCACGGTGGCTCAGTGGTTGGCACTGCTGCCTCACAGCACCAGGGTCCCAGTTTCGATTCCAGCCTCAGGTGACCGTCTGTGTGGAGTTTGCACATTCTCCCCGTGTCTGCGTGGGTTTCCTTCGGGTGCTCCGGTTTCCTCCCACAGTCCCAAAGGTGTGCATACAATTGGCCATGGTAAATTGCCCGTAGTGTTGCATGCATTAGTCAGAGGGAACTGGGATGGAAATGTGTTGCTGGAAAAGCGCAGCAGGTCAGGCAGCATCTAGGGAACAGGAGAATCGACGTTTCGGGCATTAGCCCTTCTTCAGGCTAATGCCCGAAACGTCGATTCTCCTGTTCCCTAGATGCTGCCTGACCTGCTGCGCTTTTCCAGCAACACATTTCCATCTCTGATCTCCAGCATCTGCAGACCTCACTTTCTCCTCAGAGGGAACTGGGTCTGGGTGGGTTACTCTTCGGAGGGTCAGTGTGGACTGGCTGGGCTGAAAGGCCTGTTTCCACACTGTCTAAGTCGATTGCATTGCTCTTTCAAAGTGCCAGCACAGGCATGATGGGTTGAATAGGCTCCCACTGAATACTTCACCCCAGTTTGGCAACGTATTTTGTAGTGTGCTTTTGTTTTGCAGAGGTTGCTTCTAATGCTTTTTCTTCCATCACTGGTGAGTTCACGTCTGTTGAAAGGCAGAAATAGTAGGTTTTGTGCAATTTGGAAATTGTCATCAAAGTGACCACCATCAAGCAAATTGTCCCCTTTGCTAAAACAATGGGCTGAATTTTCCCAGCCACTGAACAACTTGAAACACTGGGGAGAATGTTGGGAGGACTGCATTGAGCTGAGGAGTGAGAGTGAGCTGCCTGCCACCAAGGCCAGACAGTCCAACCAAGGTTGAATTGGCAAAGCGGGATTCTCGCCAGTGAGCAACAAGAGGTTCATTTGTATGCATTAGCGTAAAGTAGCACCAATACCTCATCTCACCCTCTTTGATATGAATTTCCCTATTCTCCCACCCACTGGCTAGAGATTAGACAGAGACAATCCCCAGTGTGAAAATCATAACCATCTGGGGAATCTGGCTTGCGGCTTGTTCTGCCAGACCTTCACCACTCAATGACATGTCAGACCACATTCCAGAGGCACCTCACCCTGTCCCGACGCCCATTGGCAAAGTGGGGTACCAATTACTCTCTGTGCAACATGTTCTAGGCAAATAATATGAACCATGCAGAGCAGCTGTGGTCTGCTGGTGCTTGTCAGGTGCAAAGCTGGGTTTCAAAGATGGTACCAGCAGAAATTGCCAGTACTTCAGCCTGAAGGTCTACTTACACCTCAAGGACTACAGGGATTCCACAAGGTAACTCACTGTGACCTTCTCAAATGGCTATTCGGAGTAGGCAAAAAGTGCTCAGCTTAATCAGGGACAATCAGAAACTGTGAACGAATTTTAAGAAAACCTTACCCACCACTTCTGATTTTCCTCACCTGCTGTCCTGTTGTTTTCAAAGTTGGTGATATCCTGCACCACAAATCCACACCCTGCAAAACTCTGAAACCTCCCTTGAGTTCCTCACAAGAATGAGACCGGTCATCAGTGTGTGGAGTTTGCACATTCTCCCCGTGTCTGCATGAGTGTCTTCTGAGTGCTTTGGTTGCCCCACCCAGTCCAAAGATGTGCAGGTTAGGGTGGATTGACCATGCTAAATTACCCATAATGTCCAGGGGTGAGCAGACTAGGTGGATTAGCCATGGAAATGCAGGAAGTGGGTTTGGATGGAATGCTCTGCAGAGGGTTGGTGTGGATTCGATGGGCTGAATGGACTGCTTCTACTCTGTAGTGATTCTATGATTCTTTTGTGGCTTTTGCGGCTAGAGCATTCAAAACTTTTATTCCTTTTTATCCTATTGGATGTTTCAGCGTTCGGTTTCCTCTCTTTTCATCAGCTTGAGCTCAAATATGCAAGAAAATAAAAAAAGCTAAACCCCCCCGCCCCCCCCCCCCCCACAGTGACAGGTTTGGCAGGAGCCAAGCCTTTAAAAATTAGTATGGGCTGCACAGCTCAGAATCACACAGTAACATTCAGTAACACAAAGTGGTTGACCCACAGACCATGCATTGAGTATCATGTTCAACTCTGACCACAAAGACACAAGAAGGGGCAGTTTAATCCCAATGGCAGAACATATAAATAGTGTCAAGCAGACTGCAGGGACAAGTTCGGACACATTTTGCTGTTAGCTGTGGATCTCTGGACTTTGAGGCTGAGGCCATTGTTCCACTCCAGAGCCTTGAGCACAAAACCTGAGCTGACACTTACAGCAACAGTGCTGAGGAGTCATCGTTTGGATACGATGATAAATCAAGACCCCTTCTGCCATCTTAGGTGAGTATTAAATATTAAGATGTGGAGGTGCCGGTGTTGGGCTGGGGTGGACAAAGTTAAAAATCACACAACACCAGGTTATATTAAGGCCGCTATTGGAAGAAGGATGAGGGAGTATCAACTAAAATTTATCATGCATAATGTTTATTGTTTATTCAGTTTATTTTGTTGTTCTTTGTGGGATCTTACAGTGCTGCTCCTATTTAACTATTACTGCACTTGATAAGTACTTAATTGACTAGGTTAAAAATCACACAACACCAGGTTATAGTCCAACAGGTTTAATTGGAAGCACACTAGCTTTCGGAGCGACGCTCCTTCATCAGGTAATTGTTGAGGGCTCGATCGTAACACAGAATTTATAGCAAAAATTTACAGTCTGATGTAACTGAAATTATATATTGAAACATTGATTGCCTGTTAAGCCTTTCATCTGTTAGAATACAGTGATAGTTTCATTTCTTTGGGTCTTTGTCTGTGTGTGTGTGTGTGCGTGTGTGTGCGCGTCTGTCTGGGGTGGGGGTTGTGAGTGTGAAAAAGTGTGTGCATGGGTGTGTGTTTGTGGGTGTGTAGTGAGTGCAGAGTGTCTTAAGTCTGTGAGGGGGTGCATGTGTGCATGTGGGAATGTGTGTGTCTATAAGGGTGTGTGTGGGTGTCTGTGTGTACCTGTGTCCGTGTGTATGTGAGAGTGTGTGTGTGTAGGAATATCCGTGTGTGTGTGTAGTGTGTGTAGACAGAGAACACAGGGGGCTAACACCTCCAACATATTGTCCAGCTATCACCATTGTTAACAGCTAACCCGAGAATGCAACTTTTATAAAAAGTTTTGTGATTTAGACATGAAAGAAGTGAAACTATCACTGTATTCTAACAGATGAAAGGCTTAACAGACAATCAATGTTTCTATGTATAATTTCAGTTACATCGCACTGTAAGTTTTTGCTATAAATTCTGCCCTCCACAATCACCTGATGAAGGAGCGTCGCTCCGAAAGCTAGTGCTTCCAATTAAACCTGTTGGACTATAACCTGGTGTTGTTTGATTTTTAACTTTGTACACCCCAGTCCAACACCGGCATCTCCAAATCATAATTGACTAGAGCACTTTGCGACAGCCTAAGGTGCTATATTGGACCCAAAGTGAAGACCCCTGGTGTCATCGAGGCGTCAGAGAAGCCAAGGATTCTTGGTTACGGTCACGATGAGCCCAGAGCTGGGGGCTCCTGGTTACCAGCGAGGAGGTGGTGGCAATGGAGCCGGGGGCTCCTGGTTGTGGGGTGAGTGTGGGTTCAACACAGGGCCTGGCATCAGCGGTGGTGAGGTGGGCCCAGCAGTGCAGAGAGGGTGCTTAAAGAGTGGTGGGGCCCGGTGCAGGTATTGTTGCTGAGCTGAACCAGCTTAGGGCTCATGGCGGAGGTGCCGAAACAAAGGTAGACTCTTTCATTTCAATCTTTTTATTCTTGAACTAATGAAAGTGATGGCAGATTTTGGCTACAGTGAAGCTTTTCACTGTATCTCACTGTATTATTCACCGTAAAAAAAAAACAACTGACAATAAATCATTCACTCCAGTTCAATTCTATAGAAATCGAAATCCCCTTTGTTTTATGCAGGGTGGATGTGAAATGTCTGAGGACCCCAATCCATCATGCCCCTTTCTTTATTCCCCACTGTTGTTTGTGTTAGTTTGCAAGTGTGTTTCACGCTGAGGGCATGACTATTCCTGAATGTGGAGCAATGGAGTTCTTTTTTGACAGACTGGTCTGTCTGCTTTCCCCTTTCCATGCTGAGTGATTTCACTTGCGGTTTTGTTATTCTGGGAAGTCATAACTTTGTCACAGCCGGTCAGAGTGGGTGGAAGTGCAGCACAATGCAACATGCAGTATTGAGCAAGGTGTGGCAAATACAGTAATGATGCATTGCCTGGACTTAGAGTCATAGATAGAGTCAGAGAGATCTACAACATGGAAACAGACCCTTCGGTCCAACCCGTCCATGCCGACCAGATATCCCAACCCAATCTAGTCCCACCTGCCAGCACCCGGCCCATATCCCTCCAAACCCTTCCTATTCATATACCCATCCGAATGCCTCTTAAATGTTGCAATCCTCTATAAGGTCACCCCTCAGCCTCCGACGCTCCAGGGAAAACAGCCCCAGCCTGTTCAGCCTCTCCCTGTAGCTCAAACCCTCCAACCCTGGCAACATCCTTGTAAATCATTTCTGAACCCTTTCAAGTTTCACAACATCTTTCCGATAGGAAGGAGACCAGAATTCTCTGGAAGTTGTTTCATTTACCCATTGATTGTTACTGCTGCCTTGGCCATAGCCTTCACTAGAACCCTAAGAGTCATAGAAACCTTACAGTGTGGACGCATGCCATTCAATCCTTAAAGTCCTCGCTGCCCATCCAAAGAGTATCCCATTCAGACCCGTCACCTTTTCCTATCCCTGAAACCCACGCCTAATCCACCTAGTCTGCACATCCCTGGACACTATGGGCAATTTAGCACGGCCAATTCACCTGACCTGCACATCTTTAGACAGGTGGGAGAAAACCAGATTACCCAGAGGAAAACCATGCAGACACTGGGAGATTGTGCAAACTCCACACAGACACTCACCCAAAGGTGGAATCAAACCTGGCGCTCTGAGGCAGCAGTGCTAACCACTGAGCCACCGTTAATCCATGGGATGTGATCACTGCTGCCAGACCCCAGCACTTACTGCCGCATCTCTAATTGTGGCTTGCGAGGCTGGTGGTGGGTCTCTCTCTCTGTCTCTCTCTCGGGCTGTGCTATTGGGAAGGGAATTGCAGCTTCTGACCTAGTGACAGTGAAGGAAAGGCCAAAATAGTTCAAAGTCAGGATAGTGTGTGTGTAATTTGAAGGGAAACTTGTAGGTGTTGTTGCAGTAGACAGTGGGAGAGAATCCATTAGAAGATTTCTCACCAAGAATGTTGAGCAAAGTGAGCTTGCTCACTTGTTGCATTTCAAAGGTGAGGTTCAGCATGGCAGACAGTCCACTGGGGTGGGTAAGGAAATACTGAGGTGCAGCTTAGATTAGATTCCCTACAGTGTGGAAACAGGCCCTTCAGCCCAACAAGTCCACACCGACCCTCTGAAGAGCAACCCACCCAGACCCATTTCCCTCTGACTAACGCACCTAGCCCTATGGGCAATTTAGCGTGGACGATTCACCTGACCTGCACATCTTTGGACTGTGGGAGGAAACCCAGAGAAAACCCACGCAGACACGGGGAGAACGTGCAAACACCACACAGGCAGTCAGTCAGCCGAGGCTGGAATCAAACCTGGGACCCTGGTGCTGTGAGGCAGCAGTGCTAACCACTGAGCCACCATGCTGCTGAGATGTAAACACACATGTAATAATTGTTCAAAGTTTGTGCGAAGATTTGTAGCTCGGGTGCTCGTTGTTGTGGTTCTGTTCGCCGAGCTGGAAGTTTTTGTTGCAAACGTTTCGTCCCCTGGCTAGGCGACATCATCAGTGCTTGGGAGCCTCCTGCGAAGCGCTTCTTTGATGTTTCCTCCGGTGTTTATAGTGGTCTGTCCCTGCCGCTTCCGGTTGTCAGTTTCAGCTGTCCACTGTAGTGGTTGGTATATTGGGTCCAGGTCCATTCACCCACAAACTCCATC
>NC_057754.1:2727309-2731150 GCF_004010195.1 Chiloscyllium plagiosum
GTTATGAGTCCTAGGGGTTGCAGTAGTCTGGCTGTCAGTTCTGAGATGCTCCTGATGGATGGTAGTTTGGCTAGTCCTTTTGGTTGTGGTATGTCCTCGTTCCATTGTCTTTCTCTTAGGCATCTGTTGATGAAGTTGCGCGGGTATCCGTTTTTGGTGAATACCTTGTATAGGTGTTCCTCTTCTTCTTTTTGCAGTCCTGGTGTACTGCAGTTTGTTGTGGCCCTTTTGAATAGTGTCCTGATGCAGCTTCGTTTGTGTATGTTGGGGTGGTTACTTTCATAGTTTAGGACTTGGTCTGTGTGTGTGGCTTTCCTGTATACCCATGTGGTGAATTCTCCGTTCAGTGTTCTCTGTACCATCACGTCTAGGAATGGGAGTTGGCTATCCTTTTCTTCTTCTCTCGTGAATCGGATTCCTATCATAGGGCAAGCCAGACAGAGAACAGCCAGGGAATTCCTAGAGGCATGGCATTCATCCACAAACTCCATCAACAAACACATCGACCTGGACCCAATATACCAACCACTACAGCGGACAGCTGAAACTGACAACCGGAAGCGGCAGGGACAGACCACTATAAACACCGGAGGAAACATCAAAGAAGCGCTTCGCAGGAGGCTCCCAAGCACTGATGATGTCGCCTAGCCAGGGGACGAAACGTTTGCAACAAAAACTTCCAGCTCGGCGAACAGAACCACAACGCATGTAATAAATGTATCGTCCACACAACAGAAGTAGACAAGGGGTAGGAGGTTAGAGAGTCACCCAGTGAAAATGTTTTTCTTGTGGAAACTGACGAAACTGGATGAGAGCTGGGTCTAATGATGACTCCGGAGCAACACCAGCTATTTGAGCGTATATAGTATACTTAAAGCCTACCTTCACAAATCAATACACACATTGTAAGTCCTACAGTTTTACCGAGTATAAGCTTGGTCTTATTGGCAACTTTGTAAATTGGACCTAAGCTCATTGTTCAATTAGGGCACATCAAAACTACTCTGCAGGATAGCTACCCTGATCAGATAATTGTTCACTGTGCATTGTGCAAATTCATGAATGAGTCTCAGGCCATCGCTCTCGGACTGAAAAGTGCTCAATCTATCTCAAATTATGTCTCAAACATTTGAGCAGCAGGTGAGGCTAGCTGTTTCATGCTGTTATTGAGCAGCATAGAGTCATAGAGTGGTATTTTTCTAATGAATGCTACCATAAAACAAAAAAAAAATCTGCTCATCACACAAATGAGAAAGGTCATAGAGCTATACTGCATGGAAACAGACCCTTCGGTCCAACTCGTCCATGCTGACTGAATATTCTAAATTAATCTAGTCCTATTTGCCAACATTTGGCCCATATTCCTCTAAATCCTTTGTAATCCAGATGCTTATTGAATGTTGCTATTGTACCAGCCTCCACCATTTTCTCTGGCAGCTCATTCCATACACGCACCATCCTCTGCGTGACAAAATTGCCCTTAGGTCCCTTTTAAATCTTTCCCCTCTCCTCTTAAACCTATGCCCCTCTAGTTTTGGACTCCCCTACACCGGGGAAAATGACCTTGGCTATTCATCCTATCCATGCCCCTCATGATTTTGTAAGGGCACCACTCAGCCTCTTAGGCTCCAGGGAAGAAAGCCCCAGCCTATTCAGCCTCTCCCTATGCCTGGAATGTAAGCTGTATATCCCAACAAGTGGAAGATTATCAAAGATAAAAATCACACAACACTAGTTTTTAACTTTGTACACCCCAGTCTAACACCGGCAACTCCAAATCAAGATTATCAAACAGTGCTTTGGCTGTTTACAATAGTGAAACAGTCCATACCTGCAAAATGCAGAACATAGTTGTCTAACTTTTTAGATTAGATCCCCTACAGTGTGGGAACAGGCCCTTCAGCCCACGCCAACCCTTTAAAGAGTAACCCGCCCAGACCC
The DNA here is from genome assembly GCF_004010195.1 of Chiloscyllium plagiosum. Taxonomy (NCBI): domain Eukaryota; kingdom Metazoa; phylum Chordata; class Chondrichthyes; order Orectolobiformes; family Hemiscylliidae; genus Chiloscyllium; species Chiloscyllium plagiosum. Next base: position 2,729,251 of record NC_057754.1, read on the forward strand.
ATTTCCCTCTGACTAACGCACCTAACACTACGGGCAATTTAGTGTGGCCGATTCACCTGACTTGCACATCTTTGGACTGTGGGAGGAAACCCACGCAGGCATGGGGAGAATGTGCAAACTCCACACAGACGGTCGCCCAAGGCTGGAATTGAACCTGGGACTCTGATGCTGTGCGGCAGCAGTGCTAACCACTGAGCCACCGTGCCATCCACATGTTAGATGTGATTCTGTGACCGGACAAAACTTGCCAAACAATCCTAAATGCGCCAGAAATTACATTTACAACCAATGCAAGATTATCTGTGTGTTCTTAGAAAACTGAAGGACATGTCCAGGAATTGCATTTTCCTTTGAATTAAACAACAGCTTGGTGGACAGTGCTCCCCCCAAACGCTTCTTCAAGGCAAAACCTCAACTTGTCAGAACCAATCAGCACCTTTCTCTTTTGCAGCATAAACTGTTGCTTATTTTGAAATTTGACATCTTGCAACTGTCCCGATGAATGCAGGTTGAGTAGATTTGACATCATGTTTCTTTGGAAGAGGCGGCAGTTGGAAATGGAGAGATCGAGAGCAGGTAGTAGACCAGCACGGGGTGTCCGATTGGATGGAACGTGTTGCCACCATGATGAAGAGTTTGTCTCGAAACACCGACTCTCCTGCTCCTCGGATGCTGCCTGACTGGCTGCGGTTTTCCAGCACCACACTTTTTGACATCATGTTTCTTTGTTCAGGCATGAACAGCAAAGAGATTAATAACCATGAAATCTTCTTTTTAGAAATGTATCTGAGTTTTGCATGTTGGTCAGGTCACCAGGAAACATCCCTTGCTGTTTCCCACATTCAATCAAATAATGACTGCTCCATACCCCAACCCAGTATTTTGCCTTGCCCTATATCCCTTAACATCTTTACCTAATTAAAACCCATTAATATCATGTAGGGTATTGATTTAAGTTTTGAAAATTTCACTCGAGCCCCAACTTTTCAGGGGAGAAAGTTTTAGATTTCTGCTATCCTTTATGTAAAACTATAGTTCTTAATTTCACTCCAAGCTCTAAATATTTTTAAGATGCTGCCCCTTGTTTACCAGAAGAAATAGTGTATACTTTATTGACATATTTTATCGTTTTGAAGTCATTAATTAGGTGACCCATTAGCTTTCGTCCAGAGAATACAAATTAAGTTTATATTTCAGTTACACTCTGCCACATTTGCACAGTCCCTTCCTCCAAAGCCAATTTCCTTCCTGCAGTGTCGAACCCAGAACAGACCACAGCAATCCAGGGTGGATTGGAGAAATATTCTTTACAGCTAAAGTGCTCCTCCTCTTTGTACTCAGGCTTTGCACACATGCCCCTTCCCTCACCCAGGAGATATAAAAGAAAAAAAATTCATGAGTCTTCATGTCCCCGAACACTGGCTTTTAATGATCTGTTTCATCTGAAGGCCAGCACTGAAGCAGTCCCTTGGCGTACTGTGCTGCACTGTAAGTCTCAGGTCTCTGGAGCAAGACTTGAATTAGTTACCTTCCTTGCTCAAAAACAAGAGAGCTCTTTGATTTCAAAAATATATTTTATTCATAAAAATAACTTTGTGTATACACATAGTTGCAAATGCAGTTCAGTTTGTTACAGTATATCAAGGAAATAAGCAAAGGAGTTTGATACTGTTGGGGGGGGAAATGGCCTAGCAGGGGTAAGCTGCAGTGACCGGGTCTCTGGCACAAGGTCCGGCTCTGAGGCTCAGAAGGGAAAGGGGGAGAGGAGGAGAGCGTTAGTTACAGGAGACTCTATAGTTAGAGGGACAGACAGGCGGTTCTGTGGACATGGGCGAGACTCTCGGATGGTTTGTTGCCTCCCGGGTGCCAGGGTCCGAGACGTCTCGGACCGTGTCTTCAG
>NC_057754.1:2734601-2759982 GCF_004010195.1 Chiloscyllium plagiosum
CTTTAAGTGGCAATTGGATAGGTACATGGATGGGTGCTTAAGCTAGGACAAATGTTCGGCACAACATCGTGGGCCGAAGGGCCTGTTCTGTGCTGTATTGTTCTATGTTCTATGTTCTATATTCTATCTAAAAAAAACCAAAGGCATCTCTTGCTTGAACAGTACTATATTTACATGCATTTGAGGCATCGGGAAGGTAAGATAACTGAATGGACTTCAGCAGAAAAATCTCAGACCGCGGTCTTTCCCTCCTGCACCTTTGCAGCAGCTCCCCTGGGTTTTGGTGCCTCCCTTACTGTGTAACCCTGCACCTTGGAATAGGCCCAGTCTGCAGCATTCAGTTGAGGCCAATTCCTTGCTCTGGAAGACCAACACATTTCGGGCCGACCAAAGAGCATCTTTAAGAGAGGCACCGAGATGGTGAGAATGTTGGATGTTCCAGTGCCTTCTAGCGGTCATTACCCACACAATAGAGGAATGGTCCCTTAGACAAAGTGACCCTAGGGGTAGCCGATGGCCATGGAGAATGGTGTCTTCAGGAGAGCTGAGCGCCAAGGGTGAAGACTTTGTGTGGGGTCCCTCGAATTTCCCTTCAGCATGCAGTGTATATAAAGAGCACAGAACATTTCTCTTCTAACCCAAAACTAGAATAGATTCCCTACAGTGTGGAAACAGGCCCTTCAGCCCAACAAGTCCACACCGACGAGTAACCCCCCCTCCTTCTGACTAATACACCTATCACGATGGGCAATTTAGCACGGCCAATTCACCTGACCTGCACATCTTTGGACTGTGGGAGAAAACCCGCACAGACACAGGGAGAACGTGCAAACTCCACACAGACATCGCCCAAGGCAGGGATCGAACTTTGGGCCCTGAGGCTGTGAGGCAGCAGTGCTAGCCACTGAGCCACCGTGCTGCTAGTCTGGCTTCCTGAAGAAAACACGTTCCAGCTTTCTGCAAATCCGCGGAGAGCAAATTTGGTTTACCCGTAGGACAGAAGAGAGAGGCGCCCCAGGAGATTTGAGCTCAGGTCTGAGCCGTGAGGGGAATAGACTGAAGAAATATCCTTAAGTGGAGGGGATGGAATCACAGAGGAACACTAGGTTACAAAAGAGAGAAAGGAAACTGCGCCAAATAAAACTGACAGGAAAAGGGGACATGAGGTCAAAGTGACAAAGAGAGAATTAGCCACTAATAATGTTCACACAAAGACACTTTTAACTGACTTTGAGTCACACCGCAGAGGTAAAATTACTTGAAATCATTTCAGAGACTGCATCCTGTAAGTGAGAGAACTATGAGGTGTGTCTGTTGACTCAGATTAATCAAACCATTATCTGTGAGTTATTGAGGCTGGAAGCTCTGGAATTCCCAAACTGTACCTCTCTGCCTCTCTATCATTTTCCTACTTCGAGACATCTCTTAAAACCAGCCTGTCCCACCAAGCTTTTAGTCATGAACGTACATATGAATTAGGAGCACATTGGTCTTTCCTTTCTGCTTTGTCATTCATTAAGGTCATGACTAACCTTTGTATTCAACATTCCCATCTATCCCTGATAACCCTGGATTCTCCTGCCTGACAAGAAACTATTAACTTTTGCCTTAAAAACATTGGATGACCTTGCTTCTGCCACTTTCTGAGGCAGAGTTCCAAAGTGACAAGAGCTCTCTGAGAGAAAAGAAAAATCCCATACCTCAGTCCTAAAAGAGCAAAGTCACCTGTCCTAATATTTTCTTATGTGAAATAAAAGCCAAGCAGGGTGGCTCAGTGGTTGGCAGCATGGCGGATCAATGGTTCACATTGCTGCCTCACAGCGCCAGGCACCCGGGTTGAATTCCACCCTCAGGTGACTGTCAGGGTGAAGTTTGCACAGTCTCCCCCTGTCTGCGTGGGTTTCTGCCAGGTCCTCTGGTTTCCTCCCACGGGTCCAAAGATGTACAAGTTGGATGGATTAGCCATTCTGCATTGCCCATAGTGTTCAGGAGATGTGTCGACATGGTGCATTAACCACGTGAATTGCAGGGTTACAGGGATAGGGTAAGGGGATGGGTCTGGATAGGATGCTTTTCGGAGGGTTGGTGTGGGCTTGTTGGGCTGAATGGCCTGTTTCCACATTGTGGGGATTCTCCTGCGGATCGCTGGGATCCGAAACAAAACAGAAAGTCAGCAGCATCTGCAGAGAAATAGAATTAACTTTTTGAAACTAAGGAAGGGTCATGACAGACTCAAAATGTTAGCTCTGTATCTTTTGCTACAGATACTACCATTATTGTAGAGTTTCTCCAGCACTTTCTGTTTTTGAGTCACACGTCCTTGGTGTCAAATTTTATTTTTTAACGCTCCTGCACTAGAGCAATATATAAACAATTGTTAGATATTAGAAGGAAGTCCCATAACTTAAAAACACAGCCCAGCAGTCCGGAGTTAAAGTGCAGAGATATTTTGAAATATATTCCTTCTTGAGGCAAACAGCACATTAGTTGCCCTGAGGTCTTTAACAGTGTTGTTTTGTAGAGCTAAACCCTTTTAAGCCAAGATCAGACAGGACAAGATATTAACAAAGCAGTTTTGTAGAATAGAATTTATAAAGTGTGGACAGATGCCATTAGGCCCATTGAGCCTGTACTGAATCTCCAACTCTGACCCAGACCCCTTCCCTATCCCCAAAACCCCACACTTACCTGTGGCTGACCCACCCCAGCCTGCACATCCCTGGATAATTTTAGCGCCGTCAATCCACCTAAACTGCACATCTTTGGACTGTGGCGGGAAACTAGAACATCCAGAGGAAACCCCACGCAGACACGTGGAGAACGTGTAATCTCCACACAGTTGTGAGGCAGCAGTGCTAACCACTGAGCCACTGCGCTGCCTCTGCTGTTTTCCTTTTGTTACAATAATTCACCACCTTTTCCTGCCCCCCACCTCCCACCCAAAATTAACTTCGCTAAAGTCAAATTCGCAATTTGCCCCATTGGCAGTTTGAAGCCTCTAATTTGCACCAGCTACGGGCGGGGGGGGGGATTCAAATTTTGGAATGTACAAAAAAAAGTGAAAGTGTCGATTAAGGCACCCCCCCCCACAAAGTGTCAATGAGTTATCAGGGTTTCAACGTCACCATTCCCTCCCCCCACGATTGCCTGTGTTATTGGGCTGACCTCTGCCATGTTGTGCTAATTGGCCTCAGAACCCCCAGGGTATTCAGAGAGCAGCAATCTGCTTGGGTGAAGTTTAGCAGTGATGCCTCCCCATGTTGAATATCCAGCTGGCTATCAGTATTGAGGCCATGACAAACTGGGGGAGGGTGTATAAGGACTTACGCAAGTGTATCTCACAGAGTCCTTCAGGAGAGGAGGGAGGAAATGTTTTGACCATACCGCAATGTAGGAAATGAGGGTGTGGGGGGGGGGGGGGGGGGGTTGTTGGTGGTGATAGGAGTGCTTGCATTCCTAAACAAATTCCTACGTCTAAACCGCTCCCTTTTGAGCTGCTGCGCAATGCTTAATAAACCTGCCTTGAGACCCAGAAAGCTGTGGCGGTGCATAGAGCTCTGCTCTCATGTTTCCCTACTGTCCCTGACACAATCCAGTTGTACATTCCTGGATCTTGAGTCAGTGGGACCGGGAGGGGCTGGAATGAGCCAGTTTCCTCTGGTGAGTCAGTGGAAAACAGCCTGTTCCCTCCCCTCCACAGTGTTAGTCACTCACATTTCCTTAGAGGAACCCTATTCCCTACTCTGACGCAGAAACCCATACTCGCCCCCTCAGCTTGGCACAGAATGAATCTCCGAATTGAGAAAAACGCATATTCATGCTTCTTGTTCCAACAGCCAACCTCTCAGCTCTTCCCTTTCCACTTTTGAACGGTGTGGCGATGTTTCCCCTTTACCATCCGCAACTTAAACCTGGAATACAAGCTGATGTTCCAGTGTAGTCCTTTGTCTGTCTTAATGACCCACAATCCCCACCCCCTCACCCTTCCGTCTCCCTATCACTGTAGCTTCACAAATATTTGCAACTCTCTGAGAATGCTAGAAATACTCAACAGGGTAGGTGACATCTGTGGAGAAAGAAATAAAATCGATGTTTTAAATTGACGACCTCGCATCAATGTTTCAGAAAACACCTCTGGGACACCCGGACCAACCAACCCAACCACCCCGTGGCTCAACACTTCAACTCCCCCTCCCGCCCCACCAAGGACATGCAGGTCCTTGGACTCCTCCATTGCCAGACCATGGCAACACGATGGTTGGAGGAAGAGCGCCTCATCTTCCGCCTCGGAACCCTCCAACCACAAGGGATGAACTCAGATTTCTCCAGTTTCCTCATTTCCCCTCCCCCCACCTTGTCTCAGTCCCAACCCTCGAACTCAGCACCACCTTCCTTTCTCCTGCTCCTTGGATGCTGCCTGACCTGCTGCGCTTTTCCAGCAACACATTTTCAGACCTCGCATCAGAACTGGGATGAGTTAAGGATGTACTGAGATGATGATCAAGGGATGTGTGGGACTAACATATCAGAAAAGGGTGGAAGAGAAGAGACTTTGAATAACAGAACAAAGAGAACGATGGTGAGGCGAGTAAAGAAACAGAAATATGCTCAGGGCAGGTGTGCTGCTGTTGGCTGAGAGTAAAGCTAAGAGGAAACGGAAACATGCAAACATGACAGATATTATGTTCTGAAATTGTTGAACTCAGTGTTGAGTCCAGAGTCTGTAGTGTACCTAATCAAAAGTTGAGGTGCTCTTCCTCAAGCTTGTATTGAACTGGAGCTGAGCAGCAGGCCAAGCTCAGAGTCACCGTCCCAATGGGGGACAATTAAAATTACAGGCTGTCAGAAAATTGCATTCTTTAGATTAGATTCCCTACAGCATGGAAACAGGCCCTTGCACCCAACAAGTCCACAGACCCTCCAAAGAGTAACCCACCCAGACCCATTCCCCTATACCTAACACTATGGACAATTTAGCACAGCCAATTCACCTAACCTGCACATCTTTGGATTGTGGGCGGAAACTGGAGCACCCGGAGGAAACCCACACAGACACAGGGTGAGTGTGCAAACTACCCGAGGTGGGAATTGAACCTGGGTCCCTGGCGCTGGGAGGCAGCAGTGCTAGCCACCGAGGAGCCCACAGTGGACTGAATGGAGATGTTCTGCAAAGCAGTCACCCAGTCGGAGTTTTAACGTCATCTCTAGTGTAGAGGAGCAAATGCTATCGACCAGTTTGGAAGAGGGACTTGCAAGTTGCTGCAGGGGTCTTAGACCAGTGGGGGTAGAAGAGTGAAACGGCAGGTGTCGTATCCGATCTTATTGCGTGGGATGTTGCCGGGGAACAGGATGTGGTGCTTTGGACACTTGGGAGGTGGACTGGAGTGTCATGATGGCAACAGCCCCTTCAGGTTGCTGACGGGGAGAAAAGGGGGGGGAATGTGTTTGATCAGCCATGATCATATTGAATGGTGGAACAGGTTCGAAGGGGTGAATGCAGGAGCAGTTTACTGCAGATGCTGGAATCTGTACTGAAAACAGAAAATGCTGGAGATCATAGTGGGTCAGGTAGCATCCACAGAGAGAGAGAGAGAGAGAGATAGCAAGCTAACGTATCGAGTCAAGATGATCACCTCAGTGATCCGCTCTAACTCCAGCATTTTCTGTTGTCAGTTGGAGGGATGCATGGCCTACTTCCGTTCTTAGTTTCTATCTTTCGAGTGGCCTAACACTGGAAGGAATGATGGGAACGCTGGTGGGAATGATGCCTTGAATACCGAGGCAACTGGTGTGAGAGATGAGGACAAAGAGAACTCCACTGCGGTCCGGGGAGGGGGAGAAATGGGTGAGAACAGAAATGCCGCTCACAGTGGAGGGAACTGCTGACCAGGGTGGAAGGTCGAGTGTGGTGCTGGAAATGATTTGGAGGGGCCGGTATTGGACTGGGATGGACAAAGTTAAAATTCATACCACGCTATGTTATAGTCCAACAATTTGAAAGCACCAGCTTTCGGAGTGCTGCCCCTTTGTCAGGTGGTTGCCTGATGAAGGACTTATGCCCGAAATGTGGATCCTCCTGCTCCTCGGATGCTGCCTGACCTGCTGTGCTTTTCCAGCACCACGCTCTCGACTCTGATCTCCAGCATCTGCAGTCCTCACTTTCTCCCTGAAAGGTGTCTTTGGTTGAAGGCAAGTTAAGACATAGAATCATCGAGTCATAGAGATGTGCAGCATGGAAACAGACCCTTCGGTCCAACCCATCCAAGCCGACCAGATATCCCAACCCAATCTAGTCCCACCTGCCAGCACCCGGCCCATATCCTTCCAAACCCTTCCTATTAATATACCCATCCAGATGCCTCTTAAATGTTGCAGTTGTACCAGCCTCCACCACATCCTCTGGCAGCTCATTCCATACATGTACTACCCTCTGAAGTTGTCCCTTAGGTCTCTTTTGTATCTTTCCCCTCTCACCCTAAACCTATGCCCTCTAAGTTCTGGACTCCCCGACCCCAGGGAAATAGACTTTGTCTATTTATCCTATCCATGCCCCTCATAATTTTGTAAACCTCTATAAGGTCACCCCTCAGCCTCCGATGCTCCAGGGATAACAGCCCCAGCCTGTTCAGCCTCTCCCTGTAGCTCAGATCCTCCAACCCTGGCAACATCCTTGTAAAAACAGCATATAAAACAGTAATTGCTGCTCCCGGAATTCGAGGAAATCACCTCCAACACCTAAAATACCTCAAAAAAAGGAGCAGCTCTTACAGCCAGAAATTTTTCCCGTCCTCCATCTTGGATTACCCAGAATGCTATGTTAAATGGCACTATAGAAACACAAGTTATCATTGTGGGTTGATGTTAAAGATTTCAGGGGTAAATTTCAACTTGGAAGATGGGGAAGGGGTGAGTCAAAACCAGCAATATCTGATCGGGTCACCCATTAAACACTCCTCCTGTTGTAAACTTCATCTATTGGGTTGGATGCATGTTTGGATAGCTCATCATGTACCGTTGGTTTTTTACGCTTCCGCCCCTCGTGTTTGAAATTTACCCCCAGGATCTATAATTGTTCCCCTCAGAGAGATAGACAGTGCCCTCAGGTTTAAAGCATCATTTGAAAAAAAAATGGCACCACTGACATTGCCATGTGTTGCTTGAGTGCTATGTTGGCAGTAGCAGCCTGGATTACATGCGCAACCTCTCGGGTGGGCCTCAAGCCTAAGGTTTTCTGACTTGAAGGTGAGAGACAGATAGAGGGGGCAAGGGAATGCCACCCACTGAGCCCACTGGCCTGTCTGCCAGCCTATTGTAAGTGAGAGACGGGTAAATGGCTAGTGGGAGGATGTTGGCCTTAGACTCTTGATTTTCCAAGAGTGAGATTCCACTGTGAGAACTCAGCCGCCAGCTGAAATACAGCCAGAAGGCTCAGAGCCATTGTATGGACTGTAGCTATTGAGTTCCTTTAAATGCCAATAACTGATGATGCTAAACATCGGTCTTCAGTGAAGTCCTCTGCATGACAGCATTTACCCTCTGCCCAGTTCACCCTTACTCCCACCTCTGGTCAGTGCAAACCGCTCCCATTAGAGATCAACTGCTGTACCCACCACACTGTGTATGTGTGTTTGTGCATTGGTGTGGTTTGATATTTGTGTGCATGTGATGCGTGTCTGTGTACGTGCACGAGTGTTTCACATATTATTTTAATTCATTTGGATGGAACCATAGAATCCCTACAGTGTGCAAGCCAGCCGTTTGACCTATTGGGTCCACACTGCCCTTCCGCAGAGTATCCTACCCAGACTCACACCCGACCCTATCCCTGTAACGCTGCATTGTCTATGGCTAATCCACCTAGCATACACAACTGGGGACAATTTACCATGACCAATCCACTGAACCTAGAACTAGGGGGTATAGCCACAAAATAAGGGGGGGGGGCAGGTTTAGGACTGAGTTCAGGAGGAACTTATTCACCCACAAGGCTTGTGAATCTGTGGAATTCCCTGCCTCGTTGAGGCTACCTCGTTGAATGTTTTTTTAAGGCAAAGATAGGTAGATTTTTGGACAGTAGAGGAATTGAGGGTTATGGTGAGCGGACAGGTAGGAAGAGCTGAATCCACAAAAAGATCAGCCATTTTATTGAATCGTGGAGCAGGCTCGGCAGGTCAACTCGCCTACCCTTGAGCCTGTTTCTTATGTTCTTATGAACCTATACATCTTTGGACCGGGATGTGGACATTACTGGCTGGGCCAGTATTTAACATGTGCATCAGTTATACCTTCACATGTGTGTGGCATGTGTATGTATAAATGCAAGTGTTTGAAGTCAGTCGAATGCATTCAATACTCAGCCCACTGTCAAATGCCCTCACATCATTCACTGGCCTCGTAGCTGAGAGAAGGGGTATGGGGGGGGGGTTAAGAGAGGGTATTTGAAGTCCATGGAACACATACCCACTGAGAGGACAGAGAGAGTGAGAGAGAGAGAGAGACAGAGACAGAGAGATAATCACATTGCAGCCACTTTCAAAACGGATGAGTGTTTGCTTTTGTGCGGGTGAGTCGCTAAGAAACATCTTAAACCACAAGGATGCTTGGGATGTCATAAGACAGAAACACACAGGCTGTGATTCATGGGCTGAAAGCACAATGTGCTGAGGGCTGCTTTGAGAGCAGTGTTTGCTTTGACAACCCTCACTGTTCCACCGCTGTAACTCTGGCCCATAGTAAATTGAACTGAGGTTGAATCAGTCTCTTATCCTTCAGGCCACGGGATCAGCTGTGTGTCTGATCATTGAAACTTGTGGAAAGTACCCATCCAAGATGTTGTCATTTCTGCCTTCAGAGCACTGATGTTGTTGTTCAGGATGGGGACAGCAAATGTGAGGAATTAAAGGCATAATTTATTCGTCAACCTGTATACCACACTGAATCTAATCAGCATACTTTATCAAATTCACAACATATTTCATGTTGTGTAGCTATTTAGATTAGCAGGGATAAACCAGGATTTAACCAGAGCAGTGGGGATACAACAGCACATTGTGTGTGCGTGTGTGTGCGTGTGTGTGTGTGCGTGACAGAGTGGCATATGTTGCACCTGTACACTGGTGACAGAGTGCCATATGGTGCATCTGTACACAAGTAACAGGGTGGCATATGGTTAAATCTGCACAGTCGTGACAAGGTTGCATATGGTGCATTGTACACTAGTGACAGGGTGGCACCTGGTGCATTGTACACTAGTGACAGAGTGGCATATGGTGCACCTGTACACTAGTGACAGAGTGGCATATGGCGCACCTGTACACTAGTGACAGGAGGGCATATGTTGCACCTGTACACTCGTGACAGAGTGGCATACAGTGCATTGTACACTAGTCACAGGGTGGCATATGGCACATCTGTACACTAGTGACAGAGTGGCATATGGTGCATCTGTACACTAGTGACAGGGTGGCACCTGGTGCATTGTACACGAGTGACAGAGTGGCAAATGGTGCACCTGTACACTAATGACAGAGTGGCATATGGCACATCTGTACACTAGTGACGGGGTGGCATACCTTGCACCTGTAACTTGTGTCAGGGTGGTATATGGTGCATTGTACACTAGCGAAAGAGTGGCATATGGCACATCTGTACACTCGTGACAGGGTGGCATTTGTTGCATCTGTAGACAAGTGACAGGGTGGCATATGTTGCACCGGTACACTAGTGACAGAGTGGCATATGGTGTAGTTGTACACTAGTGACAGAGTGGCATATGGTGCATTGTACGCTAATGACAGTGTGGCATATGGTGCACCTGTACACTAGTGACAGAGTGGCATATAGTGCACCTGTACACTAGTGACAGGGTGGGATATGATGCACCAGTACACTAGTGTCAGAGTGGCATATTGTGAGCTGTACACGAGTGACAGAGTGGCATCTGGTGCATTGCACACAAGTGACAGGGTGGCATATGGTGCACCTGTACACTAGTGACAGAGTGGCATATGGTGCAACTGTACTCTAGTGACAGGGTAGCATCTGGTGCATTGTACACTAGTGACAGGGTGGCATATGGCACATCTGTACACTAGTGACCGAGTGGCATAGGGTGCACCTGTACACTAGTGACAGGATGGCATATGGCACATCTGTACACCAGTGACAGAGTGGCATATGATGCAACTGTACACTTGTGACAGAGTGGCATATCTTGCACATGTACACTAGTGACAGAGTGGCATATGTTGCAGCTGTACACTAGTGACAGAGTGCCATATGGTGCATCTGTACCCTAGTGACAGGGTGCCTTATGTTGCACCTGTACACTAGTGACAGGGTGGCATATGGTGCACTTGTACACACGTTACAGGGTGGCATATGGTTACATCTGCACAGTCGTGACAAGGTTGCATATGGTGCACCTGTACACTAATGAAAGAGTGGCATATGGCATATCTGTACACTAGTGACAGAGTGGCATATGGTGCACCTGTACTCAAGTGACAGGGTGGCATATGGTACATCTGTACAGTCATGACAGGGTGGCATATGGCACATCTGTACTATAGTGACAGGGTGACATATGGTGCATCTGTACACTAGTGACCGGGTGGCATATTGCGCATCTGTACACTAGTGACAGGGTGACATATGGTGCACCTGTACACTAGTGACAGGGTGGCATATGGTACATCTGTATACTAGTGACAGGGTGGCATATGGTACATCTGTACACTAGTGACAGAGTGGCAAATGGAGCATCTGTACACTAGTGACAGAGTGGCATATGGCGCACCTGTAAACTAGTGACAGGAGGGCATATGGTGCACCTGTACACTAATGACAGAGTGGCATAGAGTGCATTGTACACTAGTCACAGGGTGGCATATGGCATATCTGTACACTAGTGACAGAGTGGCATATGGTGCACCTGTACACTAGTGACAGGGTGGCATATGGTGCATTGTACACTAGTGACAGAGTGGCAAATGGTGCACCTGTACACTAGTGACAGGGTGGCATATGGCACATCTATACACTAGTGACAGACTGGCATATGGTGCACCTGTACACTAGTGACAGGGTGGCATATGGTGCATTGTCAACTAGTGACAGAGTGGCAAATGGTGCACCTGTACACTAGTGACAGGGTGGCACATGGCACACCTGTACACTAGTGACAGACATTCATATGGTGCACCTGTACACTCGTGACAGAGTAGCATACAGTGCATTGTACACTAGTCACAGAGTGGCATATGGTGCACCTGTACACTAGTGACAGAGTGGCATATGGTGCACCTGTACACTAGTGACAGGGTGGCATTTGGCACATCTATACACTAGTGACAGACTGGCATATGGTGCACCTGTACACTCGTGACAGAGTGGCATACAGTGCATTGTACACTAGTCACAGGGTGGCATATGGCACATCTGTACCCTAGTGACAGAGTGGCATATGGTGCATCTGTACACTAGTGACAGGGTGGCACCTGGTGCATAGTACACTAGTGACAGAGTGGCAAATGGTGCACCTGTACACTAATGACAGAGTGGCATATGGCATATCTGTACACTAGTGACAGAGTGGCATATGGTGCACCTGTACACTAGTGACAGGGTGGCATATGGCACATCGGTACACTAGTGACAGAGTGGCATATGGTACAACTGTACACTAGTGACAGGGTAGCATCTGGTGCATTGTACATGAGTGTCGGGGTGGCATATGGCACATCTGTACACTAGTGACAGAGTGGCATACGGTGCATCTGTACACTAGTGACGTGGTGGCATATCCTGCACCTGTAACTAGTGACAGGGTGGTATAGGGTGCATTGTACACTAGCAAAAGAGTGGCATATGGCACATCTGTACACTAGTTACAGGGTGGCATATGGCACATCTGTTCACTAGTGACAGGGTGGCATATGGCGCACCGGTACACTAGTGACAGGATGGCATATGGTACACCTGTACACTAGTGACAGAGTGGCATATATTGCATTGTACACTAGTCACAGGGTGGCATATGGCACATCTGTGCACTAGTGACAGGATGGCATATGGTGCACCTGTACACTAGTGACATAGTGGCATATAGTGCATTGTACACTAGTGACAGGGTGGCATATGGCACATCTGTACACTAGTGACAGAGTGGCAAATGGAGCATCTGTACACTAGTGACAGGATGGCATATGGTGCACCTGTACACTAGTGACAGGGTGGCACATAGTGCATTGTACACTAGTGACAGAGTGGCATATGGCACATCTGTACACTAGTGACAGAGTGGCATATGGCGCATCTGTACACTAGTGACAGAGTGGCATCTGGTGCAACTGTACACTAGTGACAGGGTGGCATATGGTGCATCTGTACACCAGTGACGGGGTGGCATACCTTGCACCTGTAACTAGTGTCAGGGTGGTTTGTGGTGCATTGTACACTAGCGAAAGAGTGGCATATGGCACATCTGTACACTCGTGACAGGGTGGCATTTGTTGCATCTGTAGACAAGTGACAGGGTGGCATATGGTGCATCTGTACACTCGTGACAGGGTGGCATTTGTTGCATTTGTAGACAAGTGACAGGGTGGCATATGTTGCACCGGTACACTAGCGACTGAGTGGCATATGGTGTAGCTGTACACTAGTGACAGAGTGGCATATGGTGCATTGTACACTAATGACAGTGTGGGATATGATGCATCTGTACACTAGTGTCAGAGTGGCATATTGTGCAGCTGTACGCTAGGGACAGAGTGGCATCTGGTGCATTGTACACGAGTGACAGGGTGGCATATGGCACATCTGTACACGAGTGACAGAGTGGCATATGGTGCATCGGTATACCAGTGACGGGGTGGCATATGCTGCGCCTGTAACTAGTGACAGGGTGGTATAGGGTGCATTGTACACTAGCGAAATAGTGGCGTAAGGCACATCTGTACTCTGGTTACAGGGTGGAATATGGCGCGCCTGTACACTAGTGGCAGAGTGGCATATGGCGCACCTGTACACTAGTGATAAAGTGGCATAAGGGGCACCTGTACACTAGTGACAGAGTGGCATATGGTGCACCTGCACACTTGTGATATGGTCGCATATGGCCGCATCTGTACAGTAGTGACAGAGTGGCATATGGCACATCTGTACACTAATGACAGAGTGGCATATGGTGCACCTGTAAACTAGTGACAGGGTGGCACCTGGTGCATTGTACGCTCTTGACAGGGTGGCATATGGCACATCTGTACACTAGTGACGGTGTGGCATATGGTGCATCAGTATACCAGTGACGGGGTGGCATATCCTGCGCCTGTAACTAGTGACAGGGTGGGATAGGGTGCATTGTACACTAGCGAAAGAGTGGCATATGGCACATCTGTACACTGGTTCAGGGTGGCATATGGTGCACCTGTACACTAGTGACAGAGTGGCATATGGCACACCTGTACACTACTGACAGAGTGGCATATGTTGCACCTGTAACTAGTGACAAAGTGGTATAGGGTGCATTGTACACTAGTGACAGGGTGGCACCTGGTGCATTGTACACTAGTGACAGAGTGGCAAATGGTGCACCTGTACACTAGTGACAGAGTGGCATATGGTGCAACAGTACACTAGTGACAGGGTAGCATCTGGTGCATTGTACACTAGTGACAGGGTGGTATATGGCACATCTGTACACTACTGACAAAGTAGCATATGGTGCATCTGTACACTAGTGATAGGGTGGCATATGTTGCATCTGTATCTAGTGACAGGGTGGTATAGGGTGCACCTGTATTTAGTGACAGGGTGGTATAGGGTACATTGTACACTAGTGACAGAGTGGCATATGGCACATCTGTACACTAGTGACAGAGTGGCATACGGTGTACCTGTACACTAGTGATAAAGTGGCATATGGTGCACCTGCACACTTGTGACATGGTGGCATATGGCCGCATCTGTACAGTAGTGACAGAGTGGCATATGGCACATCTGTACACTAGTGACAGAGTGGCATATGGTGCACCTGTAAACTAGTGACAGGGTGGCACCTGGTGCATTGTACACTCTTGACAGGGTGGCATATGGCACATCTGTACATGAGTGACGGTGTGTCATATGGTGCATCGGTATACCAGTGACGGGGTGGCATATCCTGCGCCTGTAACTAGTGACAGGGTGGGATAGGGTGCATTGTACACTAGCGAAATAGTGGCGTATGGCACATCTGTACACTGGTTCAGGGTGGCATATGGTGCACCTGTACACTAGTGGCAGAGTGGCATATGGTGCACCTGTACACTACTGACAGAGTGGCATATGTTGCACCTGTAACTAGTGACAGAGTGGTATAGGGTGCATTGTACACTAGTGACAGGGTGGCACCTGGTGCATTGTACACTAGTGACAGAGTGGCAAATGGTGCACCTGTACACTAGTGACAGAGTGGCATATGGTGCAACTGTACACTAGTGACAGGGTAGCATCTGGTGCATTGTACACTAGTGACAGGGTGGTATATGGCTCATCTGTACACTACTGACAAAGTAGCATATGGTGCATCTGTACACTAGTGACAGAGTGGCATATGGTGCAACTGTACACTAGTGACAGGGTAGCATCTGGTGCATTGTACACTAGTGACAGGGTGGTATATGGCACATCTGTACATGAGAGACAGAGTGGCATATGGTGCATCGGTATACCAGTGACGGGGTGGCATATGCTGCGCCTGTAACTAGTGACAGGGTGGTATAGGGTGCATTGTACACTAGCGAAAGAGTGGCGTATGGCACATCTGTACACTGGTTACAGGGTGGCATATGGCACGCCTGTACACTAGTGACAGAGTGGCATATGGCGCACCTGTTCACTAGTGGCAGGATAGCATATGGTGCACCTGTTCACTAGTGACAGAGTGGCATAGAGCGCATTGTACACTAGTCACAGGCTGGCATATGGCACACCTGTATACTAGTGACAGAGTGGCATATGGTGCATCTGTACACTGGTTACAGGGTGGCATATGGCATGCCTGTACACTAGTGACAGAGTGGCATATGGTGCACCTGTTCACTAGTGACAGGATAGCATATGGTGCACCTGTTCACTAGTGACAGAGTGGCATAGAGTGCATTGTACACTAGTCACAGGGTGGCATATGGCACACCTGTATACTACTGACAAAGTAGCATATGGTGCATCTGTACACTAGTGACAGGGTGGTATATGTTGCATCTGTATCTAGTGACAGGGTGGTATAGGGTGCATTGTACACTAGTGACAGAGTAGCATATGGTGCATCTGTACACTAGTGACAGGGTGGCATATGGTGCACCTGTAATCTAGTGACAGGGTGGCATACGGTGCACCTGTATTTAGTGACAGGGTGGTATAGGGTACATTGTACACTAGCGACAGAGTGGCATATGGCACATCTGTACACTAGTGACAGAGTGGCACACGGTGTACTTGTACACTAGTGACAGCGTGGCACCTGGCGCACCTGTACACTAGTGACAGGGTGGCATATGGTGCATCTGTACACTAGTTACAGGGTGGCATATTGCACATCTTTACGCTAGTAACAGGGTGGCATATGGCACATCGGTACACTAGTGACAGCATGGCACCTGGCGCACCTGTAAACTAATGACAGAGTGGCATATGGTGCATCTGTACCCTAGTGACAGGGTGGCATATGTTGCACCTGTACACTAGTGGCAGAGTGGCATACGGTGTACCTGTACACTAGTGACAGCGTGGCACCTGGCGCACCTGTACACTAGTGACAGGGTGGCATATGGTGCACCTGTAAACTAGTGACAGAGTGGCATATGGTGCACCTGCACACTAGTGACAGGGTGGCATATGGTACATCTGTACACTAGTGACAGAGTGGCATATGGCACATCTTTACACTAGTGACAGGGTGGCATATGGTACATCTGTACACTAGTGACAGAGTGGCATATGGAACATCTTTACGCTAGTGACAGAGTGGCATATGGGGCACCTGTAAACTAGTGACGGGGGGCATCTGGTGCATTGTACAGTCATGTCAGGGTGGCATATGGCACATCTGTACACTAGTGACAGATTGGCATATGTTGCATCTGTACACTAGTGACAGGGTGGCATATGATGCATTGTACACTAGTGGCAGGGTGGCATATGTTGCACCAGTAGACTAGTGACAGAGTGGCATATGGTGCACCTGCACACTAGTGACAGGGTGGCATATGGTACATCTGTACACTAGTGACAGAGTGGCATATGGCACATCTTTACACTAGTGACAGGGTAGCTTATGGTGCACTGTACACTAGTGACAGGGTGGTATATGGTGCATCTGTACACTAGTGACAGGGTGGCATATGGTGCACCTGTTCACTAGTGACAGAATGGCATATAGTGCATTGTACACTAGTCACAGGGTGGCATATGGCACATCTGTACACTAGTTACAGGGTGGCATATGGCACATCTAGACACTAGTGACAGAGTGGCATATGGTGCACCTGTACACTAGTGACAGAGTGGCATATGGCACATCTGTACACTAGTGACAGAGTGGCGTATGGTGCAGGGTGCTGTATACTTATAACAGTGTGCTGTTCTGTAAGCTGTAACTTGTGACAGTGTGTTACACAGGGAGCTGTATATTTATAACGTTGTGCTGTTCTGTAAGCTGTAACTTGTGACAGTGTTACAGTGGGAGCTGTATACTTATAACAGGGTGCTGTTCTGTAAGCTGTAACTTGTGACAGTGTATTACATTGGGAGCTGTATATTTATAACAGGGTGCTGTTCTGTAAACTGTAACTTGTGACAGTGTATTACAGTGGGAGCTGTATACTTATAACAGTGTGCTGTTCTGTAAGCTGTAACTTGTGACAGTGTGTTACACAGGGAGCTGTATGCTAATGGCAGTGCCTTACTCAGAAAGCTGTGCAATACCCCAGTGTGATTCACAGGAATTTGTTTGCTTGTGACAGTGTTACGTAGGGAGCTGTACACACAGGCAGTGTGTTGTTTAATGGACACCCACTAGCGTACTGAATGATTTAGCTTTCCACTATCTAAAGATAATTGCAGTTTTCTGAACAGGATTCAGTCAGAGAGAGCAAAACCATGGACAATTCCCATTACGTTCCATTTGTGAACAAGGTCACAAGATAGATATGGTGCTCTGCTATACCTGGTTTGTACCCCTCACTGTAAAAGAGTATCATCACATGATCTTCCCACCTCCAAGCTCTCCACCCTCTTGTCTTGCTCCCACCTCTTATATTGTCATTACTGATAAATTAAAAGCAACCGAAACTTTTTTTTGTAAAATTAATGCCCTTTTGTTTTTCTCCAGTGTTGCTGAAACAAGCTTCAGACAACAGCTTCAGCTAATGATCAGGAAAACTGCTCCAATTGGGAAAGATCTGGGGCATGCGCACTATCTGGATAGATCTTTCAAAGATCAGCACAGTTGGCTGATTGGGCCTCCTTCTTTATTATACTGTTATAGAACCACAGAGTTCCTACAATGTAGAAGCAGGCCATTTGGCCCATCAAGTTCACACTGACCTTCCAAACAGCATCCCACCCAGACTCCGCAGCCAACCCTCCTCCCCTATCCTTGTCACCCTTCAATCTACCCAGCCTACACAGCCCTGATCTCTGTGGACAATTTAGCATGGCCAATCCACCCGAACCTGCACATCTTTGGACTGTGGGAGGAAACCCACACAGATATGAGGAGAAATGTGCAAATTCCACACAGACAGTTGCACAAGGGTGTGTTGGAACACAGGCCCCATGAGGCAACAGCGCTACTCACTGAGCCACCATGCCACCCCATTCTGTTATACAGTCATAGAATCGCTATGGTGTGGAAGCAGACCATTGAGTACACACCAACCTTCCTAAGAGCTGTCCAACCAGACCCAGCATCTTACCCTTTCCCTGGAACCCTGCATTTCCCATGGCTAATGCAACTAGCCTGGACATCCCTGGACACTATGGACAATTTAGCATGGCCAATTCACCTGACCTGCACATCTTTGGACTGTGGGAGGAAACCCACACAGACACGGGGAAAATGTACAAACTTCACACAGTTGCCTGAGGGTGGAATTGAACCCAGTTGCCTGGCCCTGTGAGGCAGCAGTGCTCACCACTGAGCCATCATCCCTCCCTAATTGTGTGACAGTCATAAAGTACTTTTGCCTGACTTACCTTCTCCAAGAAGCTGTGTCAAAACTTCTATGTTTCTGATGCATACAGGAGGGTGGGACCTTAACTGCTCTGCATACCATGAGCTCGCTGCTGGGTTTGAGGTCAGATTTCAAACACTCTGTTCCTCAGGAACACGTTAGAGTTGCAGTTGGGCTTTGTTGTTAACGTCTGTTCAAATATGGCTCGAGTGATAGCATTTTTGCATCACGGCCTGAGGAATTTTGGGCTGGTGTCCCATTCCAGTCCAATAAAAAGAAAGTGCTGCACTGTCAGTACAAAGAGACAATAAGCTGAAGCACGTGCCTGTTCTCTCAGGTGAACGTAGAAGACCCATTGGCAATTTTTCTTTAGAAAGAGCAGGAGAGTAATCCCTTGCATTTTGTCCAAATGTGAGCATCACAAAAAGAGAGATGATCTGGGTCATTATAATATTGCTGTTTGAAGAGTCAAGGACTTTTCACATGTAAACAAAGGGTAACTTGGTGACAAGATACTGGCGTCCTTAGAGTTATTTTACTCTTCATTACCCGGATGCAAGATTCCTAATTGTTGGTTGAGCAGCTCTATTCCCTATATCTGAAACTGACAAACAAAAACATTGCAAGTAACTTAAATAAAACACAACATTTTTGGTGCCTATGACTTTTTTCTCTCCTTGCATGAGTTGCTGCCAGCAGTGGACTGGAGGCTAATCTTTATTTTCTAGAAAGTCTGTGACAAGATTGTAGGATTTGGCAGCCTTCGTTTATCCATTGACCCGAAACAACCCGTCATCTCAAGCAAAATATCCTGAAAAAGATGTGAGGCCTTATTCTGGACTGAATCCAGAAGCCAGCTGTTAGCATTGGTAACTGCACACAGCTCAGCTCCTGGTCTATTTCCCAGGCTGGAGTGCTCAATGCCATCTGTTATCCCTCACTGCACCAATCTGGTTCCAGTTCCAAGCCTGGCCCCATGAATTGTCCCCTGCCTCACCCTCTTAAGATGATGGGAAAAGGCAAAACTTCCCCTTTTTTTTTTGTTCACTTATCTTGCTAGTCCCGAAGGTAGATTCCAGGGAGAGTCTAAGGTGTAGTAGTATTATCATTGGGCTAATTATTCAGAGGGCTAGGCCTGGGGTCATAGTTCACCACAGCAGCTGCTGGAATTTAAACATCAGTTCAGAAAGAAACGCGGTATTAAAATGCTGACCATGAAACTATCGTCAGTCGTCAGAACAGCCCATCTGATTCATCAGTGAAAGAAATTCTGCCATCCCACACAGTCTGACCTACGCGTGATCCACAGCACCTTTTCACTTGTCTCTGAAGTGGCCTAGCAAGCCCTTGGTCCATGGACAATGAGGGATGTGCAACGGATGCTGTCCTTGCCAACCACACTGAAGTAAAAAGAAGATTCCATTGATGATAATCCCCCATCGATATCTCACCAGAGGTAAACCCAATCAGGCAACTTCGCATATTACAGGTCATCTTTTCCTGACCTGTTGTTAACATCTACTCGTGGGCGTAGGGATGCTAGTTGGAGAGCAGCTTGAACTCCATGGCTCTTCTCCTTCCCCCACCTAGCTCCTCAGTGACATGGACATCATTTTGACCTCTATGACTCTGTATATGTGAGGTAGTTGGAAAATACTTAGACATTTTAACACCCCGCCTCAGACGGATGCAAAAGATCCTATTTCAAAGAGGAAATAATCCCGGTATTAAAAACAGAAAGTTCTGCAGAAACTCAGCAGGTGTGGCAGCATCTGTGGAGAGAGAAAGCAAAGCTGACAATTTGAATCCAATACGACTCAGCCCAGTGACTAGTGGAGTTCCACAGAGGTCCGTGTTGAGATTACAACTGTTCATGCTGGTCAAAGAAACTGAAGGTGCTGTTGCTAAGTTCGCAAATGATGCAGAAATAGATCGGAGGACGTTGGCTTGGCCATTTTTGGAATTCTGCGTTCAATGCTTGTCTCCCTGCTTTAGGAAAGATGTTGTTAATCCTGAAAGGATTTACAAGGATGTCATTTGAGTTAGAGCAAGAGGCTGAGTAGGCTGCGGCTTTTCTTCCTGGAGTGTCGGAGGCTGAGGGGTGACCTTATAGAGGTTCATAAAATCACGAGGGGCATGGACAGGGTAAATAGGCAAGGTCTTTCTCCAACAGTTCAGGTGTCCAAAACTGGACGGCATAGATTTCAGGTGAGAGGGGAAAGATATAAAAGGGAGCTAAGGGGCAATGTATTGACACGGAGGGTGGTACGTGTGTGGAATGAGCTGCCAGAGGAAGTGGTGGAGGCTGGTACAATGACAACATTTAAAAGGTATCTGGATGGGTATATGAATAGGAAGGGTTTGGAGGGATATCGGGCAAATAAATGTCAGCATATAGGACAAGATTAATTTCGTACATCGTATTTAGGTCAGCATGGATAAGTTGAACTGAAGGATCTGTTTAGATTAGATTCCCTACAGCGTGGAAACAGGCCCTTCGGTCCAACGAATCCACACCAACCCTCCGAAGAGTAACCTGCCCATTTCCCTCTGACTAATGCACCTAACACTATGGGAAATTTAACACGGCCAATTCACCCCACACATCTTTCGACTGTGGGAGGAAACCGGAGCACCCGGAGGAAACCTACTCGGACACGGGGAGAATGTGCAAACTCCACACAGTCAGTCGCCCGAGGCTGGGATTGAACCCGGGTCTCTGGCGCTGTGAGGCAGCAGGGCTAACCACTGAGCCACCTGTGCTGTACGACTCTATGACTCTATGATGAGTAGTGTTGAGGACGTAGGGAGGCTGCAGAAGGACTTCGACAGGCTAGGCAAGTGGGCAAAGAAATACAATGTGGGAAAGTGTGAGGTTGTATATCTTGGTCTGAAGAATAGAGGTATAGACTATTTTCTAAATAGAAAAATCTTCATTAATTTGAAATGCAAAGGGAGTTGGGAGTCCCATTCAGGATGTCCTAGAGCAGGGAGGGCCTGCTGAGACTGTAAAAGGCTCTGTTAGGTTTGGGCCCTGTATCTAAGGAAGGATGTGCTGGTATGTATTTGGAAAGACAAGGACTGGTTAGGGATAGTCAACATGGCCTTGTGAGTGGGAAATCATTCCTCGCTAACTTGATTGAGTTTTTTGAAGAAGTTACAAACAGGATTGATGAGGGTAGAGTGGTGGACGTGATCTATTTGGACCTCAGTAAGGTGTTTGACAAAATTCCTCATGGTAAACTAGTTAGCAAAGTTGGACTACACGAAATTTAAAAAAAAACTAGCTATTTGGATGCAGAACTGGCTCGAAGGTAGAAGACAGAGGATGGTGGTGGTGGAGGGTAGCTTTTCAGACTGGAGGCCTGCGACCAGTGGTGTGCCACAAGGATTAGTGCTGGGTTCACTGCTTTTTGTTGTTTATATAAACATGATTTGAATGTGAACAGAGGAGGCAAGGTTAATAAGTTTGCAAGTGACACCAAAATTGGAATTGTAGTGGGCAGCAAAGAAGGTTACCTCAGAGTGCAACTGGACCTTGATTAGTTGGGCCAATGGGGCGAGGAGTGGCAGGTTGAGTTTTAATTTAAATAAATGTGAGGTGCTGCATTTTGAAAAGGAAAAATCAGGGCAGGACTTACACACTTAATGGTAACGTCCTGGGGAGTGTTGCTGAACAAAGAGACTTTGGAGTACAGGTTCATTGTTCCTTGAAAGTGGAGTTGCAGGTAGATATGATAGTGAAGAAAGCATTTGGTATGCTTTCCTTTATTGGTTAGGGCACTGAGTATAGTAGTTGGGAGGTCATGTTGTAGTTGTACAGTTCATTGGAATACTGCATTCAATTCTGGTCTCCCTGCTGGAGGAAAGATGTTGTGAAACTTGGGAGGGTTCAGAAAAGATTTACAAGGACGTTGCCAGGGCTGGAGGGTTTGAGCTACAGGGAGAGGCTGAACAGGCTGAGGCTGTTTTTTCCTGGAGTGTCAGAGGCTGAGGGGTGACATTTACAAGGTCATGAGGGGCATGGGTTGTGTAAATGGACAAGTTGCACCCGATGAAGGGACTACGCTCTGAAAGGTAGAGTGCTTTCAGATAAACCTGTTGGACAATAACCTGGAGTCGTGTGACTCCTGACCTTATCCACCCCAGTCCAACACCAGCACTTCCACACCTTGGAGTGTATATGAATAGATAAGATTTGGAGGGATGGTGGGCCAAATGCTGGCAAGTGGGACTAGATTAATTTAGGATATCTGGTCAACATGGACAAGTTGGACCGAAGGGTGTGTTTGGTCTATGAGCAAAAGCTTTCTTTACACAGTGAATGATCTGGCTCTGGAATGTACTGACCGAGAGGGTGGTGGAGACAGACTTATTCATTAATTTCAAAAGAGGATTGAATAATCATCCGAGGAGAACCAATGGGGGATTGGCAGGGGAGGGGCAATTGGGCTGCAGGGCTCGCTCTTGCAGAGAGTTAGTACAAACATGATGGGCTGAATGGCCTGCTGTTGCACTGTAACCTCTGATTCTGTTCTGTTAATGTTGTAATAGTGTTAATAGCATTGCATAAGCTCACATAGTATTTATAGCACAACATGTCCATGTCGGTATTTACGCTTCAAGAGAGCCTCCTCCCACCTCTTTTTCATTTCACCCTATTTACATACCATTTTATTCCTCATGTGCTTATCTTGTCTCCCTTTGTGTACTGAAAATGTGTTGCTGGAAAAGCGCAGCGGGTCAGGCAGCATCCAAGGAGCAGGAGAATTGATGTTTCGGGCATGAGCCCTTCTTCAGGAATCTCCTGTTCCTCGGATGCTGCCTGACCTGCTGCGCTTTTCCAGCGACACATTTTCAGCTCTGATCTCCAGCATCTGCAGTCCTCACGTTCTCCCCTTGTGTACTATCCACCTCAACCCCTCCCTGTGGTACTGAGTTCTCTATTCTTCACAGTCTCTGTTAAAACTAAGTCTCTCTTGAATTCCCCAACTGGATATATTAAATGACAGCCTAATATTTGTGGCTGGCTAGTTCTGGTCTCATGCTGCATCAGGAAATATGCTCTTTGCCATTGACGACTGTGTGTTCAGAATTCTTCTTGTTCTTTCAGTGGATTAAGGTGTCATTAATCAGAAAAGCACAGTGGCTCAGTGGTTAGCACTACTACCCCATGGTGCCAGGGTCCCAGGTTTGATTCCAGCCTCAGGCGACTGTCTGTGTGGAGTTTGCACATTCTCCCCGTGTCTGCATGGGTTTCCTCCCACAGTCCAAAGATGTGCAGGTTAGGGCGAATTGCCCATTGTGATAGGTGTATTAGTCAGAAGGAACTGGGTCTTGGGTGTGGACTGGTTGGGCCGAAGGGCCTGTTTCCACACTGTAGGAAATCTAATCTTTGCTCGTCCCTAATTGCCCTTAACTGAGTCTTGCACAGTCATTTCGGAAAACAGATAAGAGTCACCTGTATTTCTGTATGAAACAGGGTTAGGCTGCACCACCACAGTTAAGACAAAACAAAAAGGAGGGTAAAGGCACTTCTGTCACTGGCTACTGGGGTTTTAAAAATATATAAAACAGGGTTAGAGACAAAAGGACATGCAGGTGCTGTATTCCAAAGTAGACAGGCAGCATCAGGGGATGGAGTGGTTGGCACTTTGTGTGTAACTGGAAAATCGACGTTTCGGGCAAAAGCCCTTCATCAGGAATAGAGGCAGAGAGCCTGAAGGGTGGAGAGACAAATGAGGGGGGGGGGTGGGGAGAAAGTAGCATAGTGTACAATAGGTGAATGGGGGTGGGGACGGAGGTGATAGGTCAGGGAGGAACTGCGAATCCTTTTGCAAGGATGCCTGCCTTGAAGAAGTTTTCCTCCTCTCTCTCTACAAGAATCTCAGAGAGTCCCTCTCCCACTGCAACTCCCAGGTCATTTCCTCTGCCCTGAAGCTCTTCCTCCCTGACCTATCACCTCCATTCTGGATTAGTGGTGCTGGAAGAGCACAGCAGTTCAGGCAGCATCCAAGGAGCTTCGAAATCGACGTTTCGGGCAAAAGCCCTTCATCAGGAATCACCTCCATCCCCTCCCCCACTCACCTATGCTACTTTCTCCCCACGCCCACCCTCCTCTCATTTATCTCTCCACCCTGCAGGCACCCTGCCTCTATTCCTGATGAAGGGCTTTTGCCCGAAACGTCGATTTTCCTGCTCTTCGGATGCTGCCTGAATTCCTGTGCTTTTCCAGCACCACTCTAATCGAGAATCTGGTTTCCAGCATCTGCAGTCCTTGTTTTTACCCACTTTGTGTGTAACCCTTCTTCAGGGCTGGCTGTGGGTGTTGGGGGAGCTGCAGTTAAAGGGGGTGGTGATGTGGGGATAGGTGAACCTAGGTAGAGGATATGACCTGGTAGGTCAATGGGAGGAACGAATCTGGTTGGTGGTGGGGTGATGGGGGAGTGAGATGGAGGGGAATGGAGTCAGGTGGTGGGAAGGGAGGTGATTTGGAATTGGAGAACTCAAGGTTGAGTCCTCTGGGCCATTGGCTGTCCAGGCAGAAGATGAAGTTCCCAGTTCCAACCTTCCAACTTGGCCCTGCCCTCATGACCTGTCCTACCTGTGCATCTTCCTTCCCACCTATTTGCTCCACCCTCCTCTCTGACCTATCAGCATTACCCCCCACCTCCATCTACTCATCAGCCTCTCAACTCCACCCCTCTAAGCGATCAGGCCTCATTCCTGGTGAAGGGCTCTTGCCCGAAACATCGATTCTCCTGCTTCTCGGATGCTGCCTGACCTGCTGTGCTTTTCCAGCACCACTCACTTGACTCTGATCAATCCAGCATCTGCAGCCCTCACTTCCTCCAAGAAGGTGAGGATCTGTCAGTTTGCAATTTGCTTTGTTGTGGCATTGGAGAAGGCCCAGGACGGTCATGTTGGAAAGGGAGTGGTTGGGGAGGAGGTGGGGTGGGATTGAAATGGGCGGTGACTGGGAGGTCTGGCTGAGATGCTCGGTGAGCTGTTCCCAGAGCTTACGTTCGGTGTCCCTGGTGTTGAGAAGACCACGTTGGGAGCACCTGATGCAGTAAGCTAGGTTGGAGGAGAGGCAGGTGAACCTCTGTCTCACCTGGAAGGACTGTTTGGGGCCCTGGATGGAGGGGAGGGGGGTGGTGTAC
>NC_057754.1:2761340-2775119 GCF_004010195.1 Chiloscyllium plagiosum
GCCTCCTGTCTGTCCCTCCTGATGCTGCCTGGCTTGCTGTGTTCCCCCAGCCTCCTGCCTGTCTGCCTGGTTACGTGGCACAGATAAGGCTCAAAAGAATCACACTTCACCCGAACACCAGTGTTAATCCTGAAGTCTGTCCCAAATTCAGCTACAAATGAATTTCGGGTCTCCAGTAAGTCACCATCCAATGTTTGTGGGGAGGGGACAAGCACTTCAATCGAATATCTATTTCCAGCACTGTTTGGTGGTTTCTTTAGCAATTTCAGTGTCTGCCAAATTTTGATTGCAGCAATAGCCATTGCTTAACACCTGTGTTCCCCCAGCCACCATTCCAACGCCCCTCCCCCAAGTCCCTCCTCCCTATCTTTTATCTTAGCCTGCTGGACCAACTTTCCTCATTCCTGAAGAAGGGCTAATGCCCGAAACGTCGATTCTCCTGTTCCCTAGATGCTGCCTGACCTGCTGCGCTTTTCCAGCAACACATTTCCATCTAACACCTGATTGCCTGATCTCACTTTTCACCTGGCCCCCTGTTGAATACGGGTTATTAAGTGGCAGCGAGGTGTTAAGTGACTATTATGTGTTAAATGATGATTAGGTGTTAAGTGATGTCTTGCCTTTAGTTGTGTCCCACCCTCTAGGATTCCTATGCTCAACTTCTCCCCAATGCCTCCCAGCCCAACAAACTATGCTTTACAAAAATAAAGTAAACCACTGCGGATGCTGGAAATCGGAAACAAAATCAGGAATTGCTGGAAAGATCTGGCATCTAGGGAGAGAAAGCAGAGCTAACATTTTGGGTCTGTTAACTGTTTAGGATGTTTTTAAGATTGGTTTCAAATCAGTGACCTCTCTGCCTCCCAACCCAAGACTCTTCTTTACTTTCCCGGGATCTCAACATGTCTCCAGTTCCGGCCTCTTGCAGATTCCTGATCAGTCCAGCACTGTGCTTTCGACTGCCTGGACTCCTTTACTTGGGAAGTTCCTCTCTAAAACTCCCCACCTATGTTTTTGCATATGAAATGGAATTTACATGTGAAAGAACCGAAACCAAAATGCCCGTTCTTTAATATGAGAGACTTAACAAACAATCCAGGTCTTTTTCAATATATAACTTCAGTTACATCACACTGTAAACTTTTGCTATGAATGCTGTGTCCAGCAATTTTATACTCCACAACCATCTGATGAAGGAGCGGCGCTCTGAAAGCCAGTACTTCCAAATAAACCTGTTGGACTATAACCTGGTCATAGAGTCATAGAGATGTACAGCACGGAAACAGACCCTTCGGTCCAAGCCTTCCATGCCGACCAAATATCACAACCCAATCTAGTCCCACCTGCCAGCACCCATCCCATATCCCTCCAAACCCTTCCTACTCATATACCCATCCAAATGTCTCTTAAATGCTGTCATTGTACCAGCCTCCACCACTTCCAATCCTGGCAATATCCTTGTAAATCTTTCCTGAACCCTTTCAAGCTTCATAACATCTTTCCGACAGGAAGGAGACCAGAATTGCGCACAATATTCCAACAGTGGCCTACCGAATGTCCTGTACAGCCGCAACATGACCTCGCTGCATTTTGGGAAAGCAAATCTTAGCAGGACTTACGTACTTAATGCTAAGGTCCTGGGGAGTGTTGCTGAACAAAGAGACCTTGGAGTGCAGGGTCATAGCTCCTTGAAAGTGGAGTCGCAGGTAGATAGGATAGTGAAGAAGGCGTTTGGTATGCTTTCCTTTATTGGTCAGAGTATTGAGTACAGGAGTTGCCTCGGCATTTTTCTGAATGTTGTGTGATTTTTAAACTTGTACATCCCAGTCCAACACTGGCCTCTCCACATCATATTTTTTTTAATGGTGCTTCTTAATATTTGGCTACCTATCTTAATATTTCCCTTTGTGTCAAATCTCAATTGACAATGCCTCTGGGAAGCACTTTAGGGCCATTGGCCCAAGGTGCTATATAAATACCAGCTGTTTTGGATGTCAACCACCAAATACTTGAGCTGAAGCAAACACGCAATAACTCTGATGGCAGGATATTGAAATTCGAGAACTGGAAATGAGTGAAATGATAAACTTAGGAAAAGGAAGGATTTCGCACATCATCAGGTTGATGCCGGGCACCTCCTCAAAATTCCTCCTGAAGCACAGCAGGCAGATAGGGCTGCCATTTTCAGCATAGCAAGGAAAATGAATTGGTTGCCCTGTCGGTCTGCATTTTGACAGTATTGGGCAGAAGTGAGGACTGCAGATGCCGGAAGCTAGAGTTTAGATTAGAGCGGTGCTGGAAGAGCACAGCAGGTCAGGCAGCATCCGAGGAGCAGGAAAATCGACGTTTCGGGCAAAAGCCCTTCATCAGGAAACGCCCTGATGAAGGGCTTTTGCTCGAAACGTCGATTTTCCTGCTCCTCGGATGCTGCCTGACCTGCTGTGCTTTTCCAGCACCGCTCTAATCTAAACTTTTGACAGTATTGGTTCACCCAGAGAAACTATGTGCAGGGATCTGTCAGAACTTGGGTCCAATGGTAACCGTAGGATATTTAGCATTCAACCGAGGTGGCAGATGTTGATTTAATGTCTCATCTGACAGGTGGCACCTGAGACTGTGCAGCACTCCCTTTATCTGGGCACTCAAAATGTCAGCTTGGATTGTGTGCTGAAGTTTACAACATCCACCCCACCTCGGATTTTTTTTTTTGACTCAGAGGGCTGTATGCTTCAAACTGAGAGGGAGGGTTGTTAACATGTCAGATTGGTTTATGTGCAGGGAAGGTCAGGTCTTACCAACTTAATAGAATTCTTTGAGGAAGTGACAAAGTTGGTTGATGAGGGAAGGGCTGGAGATGTCATATAGATTAGATTACTTACAGTGTGGAAACAGGCCCTTCGGCCCAACAAGTCCACACCGACTCGCGACTGTGGGAGCAAACTGGAGCACCCGGAGGAATCCCACACAGACACGGGGAGAATGTGCAAACTCCTCACAGAGAGTCACCTGAGGCAGGAATTGAACCCGGGTCTCTGGCGCTGTGAGGCAACAGTGCTAACCACTGAGCCACCGTGCCGTCCATGGGCTTCAGTGAGGTTCCCCATGATAGGCTGACGGAGAAGGTGACGTCGCATGGGGTCCAAGGGTGTGGTGGTTTGATGGATAAAGAATTGGCTGGGCAACAGGACACAGAGAGTAGTAGTAGAAGGGAGTTTCTCAAAATGGGGACCTGTGACCAGTGGGGTTCCACAGGGATCCATATTGGGACCACTGTTGTTTGTGATATACGTAAATGATTTGGAGGAAGGTGTAGGTGGTCTGATTAGCAAGTTTGCAAATAACACTAAGATTGGTGGAGTAGCAGGTAGTGAAGGGGTCTGTCAGAGAATACAACAGAATATAGATGGATTGGAGCTTTGGGTGGAGAAATGGCAGATGGAGTTCAATCCTGGCAAATGCGAGGTGATGCATTTTGGAAAATCCAATTCAAGAACAACCATCCAGTGAATGGAAAAGGCCTGGGGAAAGTTGATGTATGGAGCGATCTGGGTGTCCATTGTACTCTGAAGGTGGCAGGTTGATAGAGTGGTCAAGAAGGAATATGGCGTGCTTTCCTTCATCAAACGGGGTATTGAGTACAAGAGTTGGCAGGTCATGTTACAATTGTAAAAGACTTTGGTTCAGCCACATTTGGAATACTGCGTACAGTTCTGGTCGCCACCTTACTCAAAGGATGTGGATGTTTTGGAGAGGGTGCAGAGGAGGTTCACCAGGATGTTGCCTGGTATGGAGGGTGCTAGCTATGGAGTTTGAGCAGATTAGGATTATTTTCATTATAAAGACTGAGGTTAGGGAGGATTTGATTGACGTCTACAAAATCATGAGAAGCTTTTTCCCAGAGTGGGGGTCACGGGTTCAAGGTAAGAAGGGAAATGTTTAGGGGAGATATACGTGGAAATTTCTTTAAGCAGAGGGTAGTGGGTGCCTGGAATACACTGCCAGCAGAGGTGATAGAGGTGGGCACGATAGCGTCATTTTAGATGTGTCTAGACAGATACATGAATGGGCGCAGGGAGCAAAGGGATACAGATCCTTAGAAAAGAGGTGACAGGTTTAGACAGAGGATCTGGATCGGTGCAGGCTTAGAGGGCCGAAGGGCCTGTTCCTGTGCTGTAATGCTCCTTGTTCTTGGAGAGAGTTTGTGTATCAGAGCCGATAGTTGTCAATGAACTGATGTGACTTTTCATGCAGAGTCTTCTGGTTGTTTACTTAACGTTTGAGAGATTCATTCAAACATCTGATAACAATGGGGACGAAGCTGATCTTGAGTCTACTCATTTGTGCGTG
Source organism: Chiloscyllium plagiosum (assembly GCF_004010195.1). Taxonomy (NCBI): domain Eukaryota; kingdom Metazoa; phylum Chordata; class Chondrichthyes; order Orectolobiformes; family Hemiscylliidae; genus Chiloscyllium; species Chiloscyllium plagiosum. Next base: position 2,765,688 of record NC_057754.1, read on the forward strand.
AGGACATTTATATCTTCTGCCTGAGAGTGGAAGAGAGTTAAACAGGGTGGGAGGGGTGTTTGATAGTGTTGGAGCGACGCTCCGAAAGCTAGTGTGCTTCCAATTAAACCTGTTGGACTATAACCTGGTGTTGTGTGATTTTTAACTTTTGTACACCCCAGTCCAACACCAGCACCTCCAAATCAGTAATAAGTGAAAGCAGTGTGTATGTGTGTGTGGGACTCTTGACTGAACAAACTTCAACAAACAAAAATATGAATCAGACAGGAACTCTGCAACTTAAACCAATAACTAAAGGGAGGCTTGTCATTTAGACTATGAGATAATCTCCAAGTGTCAGAGTTGTAGTAACAAACAGACGTAACCATGGGAACGGTTACCTGTGGTGCAGGTTATTTTTTTGGAAACTTACCGCTGATCAATGGAGGTGTCTGTTGATGCCAGGAGCAACAGCAGTTATTAGAGATGACCTGCTTCTCCCCAGCAGAGAGATGGTGCACCTGGTACACGTATCTGCTGAAAACCACCTGCACTGAGCCTTCACTTTGCGAAGTGGATCATGTCCATTTCATACCAGACTTGAAATGTTTGTCTGTTTATCTCCCCACAGATGCTGCTAGACCCACACTAGCACTCAATGGTATTTGCAAGCAATAAAGGTTAGCCAGTGCACCGGAGTTTGTTTGTTCCATAGGACTGTGAGACCCAAAGGAGTAAGGACCAGGCTCTTCAGCGACTCTAGCCTTCTCTATCAATCGACAGGATCGTGGCTAATCTATCACTCCTCACGCCTACTTTCCTGCCCCTTCCCCAGGACAACTTGATCAAGAACTGTCTCAGCCTTAAGTATCCACAAGAACTCTGCCTCCATAGCTCTCTGTGATAGTGAGAGTTCCAACCCTCTGACAGAACAAACAATCCAGGTCTCTTGCAATATATAATTTCAGTTACATCACTCCCTGAACTTTTGCCACAAATTCTGCATCTTACGATCTTATACTCCACAGCCACCCAGGTGGATAGTGCTGTTAAGAAGGTATACGGTGTGTTAGGTTCCATTCGTAGAGGGATTAAGTCCAGAGCCGCAATATCATGCCGCAACTATACAAAACGCTGGTGCGGCCACACTTGGAATATTGTGTCCCCATGTTTCGGGAAGGATGTGGGAGCATTGGAAAAGGTGCAGAGGAGATTTACCAGGATGTTGCCTGGTCTGGAGGGAAGGTCTTGTGAGGAATGGCTGAGAGACTTGAACCTGTTCTCATTGGCAAGAAGAAGGCTAAGAGGGGATTTGACAGAGACATACACGATGATCAGAGGATTAGATAGGGTAGACAGTGAAAGTCTTTTTCCTAGGATAATTACTTCAGTGTATATGAGGGGGCATAACTACAAATTGAGGGGTGATAGATTTAAGACAGATGTCAGAGGCAGGTTCTTTACGCAGAGAGTGGTAAGGGCGTGGAATGCCCTACCTGCTAATGTAGTCAACTCAGCCGCATTAGGGAGATTTAAACAATCCTTAGATAAGCACATAGATGATGATGGGATAGTGTAGGGAGACGAGCTGAGAATAGTTCACAGGTCGGCGCAACATCGAGGACCGAAGGGACTGTTCTGCGCTATATTGTTCTATGTTCTAACCACCTGATGAAGGAGCAGCGCTCCGAAAGCTAGTGCTTCCAAATAAACCTGTTGGACTGTAACCTGGTGTTGGGGTGTGATTCTTAACTTTGTCCACCCCAGTCCAACACCAGCATCTCCAGATCAAGGAATTCCTCCTCATCTCAGTATTAAATTGAAACCCCCTAGTTCTGAGACGTTGCTCTCTGTTCCAGTAATGTTCCTCCACCTGAAAGGGCAGGCAGGGCGCCCAAATGACAGTGCTAACAGTGTCGCACTCCTCCAGTACTGCAAGGGGAGTGTCAGAGCAGCTTTTACACTCAGCTCTCTCAAACCTTTAACTGTCCGCCTCAGACAGAATTGAGCCCCACCTAACGCCATCACCCCATATGAGAGAATTGTTATTGGGAGTTAAAAAGTGTGGTGCTGGAAAAGCACAGCAAGTCAGGCATCAGCCGAGGAGCAGCAGAATCAATGTTTCGGGCATAAGCCCATCAACATTCCTGATGAAGGGCTTACACCCGAAACGTTGACTGTGTTGCTCCTCGGATGCTGCCTAACCGGCTGTGCTTTTCCAGCATCACACTTTTTGACTCCCAATAACAATTCTCTCAGGGCGGCACGGTGGCACAGTGGTTAGCACTGCTGCCTCACAGCGCCAGGGACCCGGGTTCAATCCCACCCTCGGGCAATTGTTTGTGCGGAGTTTGCACCTTCTCCCCCTGTCTGCGTGGGTTTCCTCCGGGTGCTCCGGTTTCCTCCCACAGTCCAAAGATGTGCAGGGTCAGGTGAATTGGCCATGCTAAATTGCCTGTAGTGTTAGGTGAAGGGGTAAATGTAGGGGAATGGGTCTGGGTGGGTTGCGGGTCAGTGTGGACTTGTTGGGCCGAAGGGCCTGTTTCCACACTGTAAGTAAGCTAATCCAAACTAATCATATGGGGTGATGGTGTTAGTCGGGTATAAATTCTGTGATTGTACTGCTGAGGCAGACAGTTAAAGGTTTGAGAGACTTTGATCTCCAGCATCTGCAGTCCTCAGTTTCTCGTAATTATTGTTGGGACTCAAGTAGCCAGTCTGTGTACAATACTTACGTTGCACTGTGGGAACATCGGTTTAACATGTTGAAATTCCTTCTCTGCTAACACCACAAGACATCTAAATATATCAATCTGTTGGGGCAACCAGGGAGAGGAATTCCATACAAACAGGGTAAGCATCATTTGGTAAGCGCACATCGGGAAATCCAGCATTGATGGTCTTAGGCTCACAGGAGGCCACATATTAACACACTGAACCCTCCGCAGGGTAGGGCTCCTCTTTATTTGTTCTCCAGGAGGTAGACATCCACAATTCCCAAAAGTGACTTCTCTCAGGGATAACCCTCGAGAGGATCGGAAGAATATTGACTGCTGACCTCCTCTTCTCGTGGTTTTCCATCTTAGTACTGGCCCCGATCAGAAACCCTCCCCTCCGGGCAGGACATCTACTTCATTGTGCACCATTTCACAAGGAAAACGAAGAAGCCTTTTTGATTGTACAGCTCCTTGGGATGTCACAAAACACCTTACAGCCATTGAAGCAGCTTTCACATCTAATCATTGTTATAACTTAGGAAACACACCCTTTGTGTAGCACCCTTTGTGGGTGGCACGGTGGTTAGCACTGTTGCCTCACAGCGCCAGAGATCCAGGTTCAATTCCCGCCTCAGGCGACTGACTGTGTGGAGTTTGCACGTTCTCCCCGTGTCTGCGTGGGTTTCCTCCGGGTGCTCCGGTTTCCTCCCACAGTCCAAAGATGTGCAGGGTCAGGTGAATTGGCCATATTAAATTGCCCATAGTGTTAGGTATAGGGGTAAATGTAGGGGTATGGGTGGGTGGCGGGTCGGTGTGGACTTGTTGGGCTGAAGGGCCTGTTTCCACACTGTAATGTAATCTAAATCTAATCTAATCTAAATCTAAAGATCCCACAAGCAGCCAATTGACAGTGGCCTCGATTATCTGTTTTCAGTGAAGTCGTTTGAGGGATAGATATTGACCAAGAGAAGAGAAACTTTCTTCCTGCTGTTCTTTCATTGGTAGCTGAAGCATCTTTTATGTTCCTCCATAGTTTAACAGCACAACAGCTCCAAAGGTGTAGCCCTCTCTCAGTCTTACACTGAGAGTACCAGTTAGGCTGGATCCTCTGGTGCAGGATCGTAAGCAAGGATAATCCTGACTGAAACGATATTGTAATCATTTAAGAAGGCCTGCTTCCATTTCTGAGGACCATAAGGGCTGGCTGGTAAACATGGCTTTGTCAGACATACTGTAAACACACATTTGAACACAGAATTGTATGCTTCATCATCCTTGTTTATTCTTGACCCTTCTGGTGATAATTACAGCCATTTTACTGAACAACTTAACCGAAAAAAATAAACCCAGCTGCACGCAGTGAGGACAAACTGTTTTTCATTATCCCTTCCATCTAAAACAAAGACATCTTCCTGATGAAGACATATTTTTCCAGTCTGTAAAATCCATCCCATTAGGGGAAGAGGGACTGAAACTGGGACTGCCCAGAAGGGGAGATAAGAAAGGAATCCTGGGGGTTTCACATGAAAAACTGTGCTACAAGGTACTAGTTGGAGAAAAGTTCTGGATTTAAGCTCACGTGCAGACAATGGAGATGGGAGCGTATACATATCAGACATTGGAATGGTCCGTACTTCAAGTAAAACTGCGGCAGGGTCAAAGTGAAGAAAGCAGAGGAGAAGGACTTGTATTTCTCTAGGGCCTTTTGTGACAAAATGTGCATGATGTCATTTTAGAGTTGGATTTTACTCTTGTGAAGAGTTTTATAACAAAAAGTAGGTCAGACAGTCCTTCTGAAATTGTGATCTAATCCAGTATGTGTCAGAGAGCAGAGTATCCCTGGAGTGTTAACAGAAAATTGTTTACACAATGGTAGTTAATGATAGGGTAATAATTGAAGGCCATTTGATTGTTTTCAGTTAAGAATAATCAGAGATTATTTTTAGTTTATATAACTCAGAGATTCGGAGTTCTGAGGACAGTTTGGAAGAGACTTGATGGGGTCAGAAACAACTATAACCTCTTTCCATTTTCAGAACAATTGAGGTCATAAGTCACCTCAGTAGAGCAGTTTAATTTATGTAACTTATAGATCCGTGATTGGTTAGAAATCTGCAGGTTATTAGAAGCTGAGAAAGTCTAAGCTCTCAGTTTTGAGAGTTTTCACGTAAGAAGATTCCATGGTTTACAGCACAGAAACTGGGAGGGAGGGTGGAGTCAGTTAAGTTATTTTTATTCACTCACATGGGTGTCACCGACTGGCTGGCTCGCATTTATTGCCCATCCTTGAGATGGTCAGCTGCCTTCTTAAAATGCTGCGATCCGTGTGCTGTACTTGGATCCAGAATGCCTTTTGGGAGGGAATCCCAGGATTCTGACCCAGTGAAGGAACAGCGATTTCCAAATCAGGATGTAAGTAGGTTGGCGGTGGTGTTCCCATGTATCTTGTGATCATAGAGTCATAGAGATGTACAGCATGGAAACAGACCCTTCCGTTGTCCTTTTAGATGGAAGGGTTCATGGATTTAGAAGGTGCTGTCTGAGGATCTTTAGAGAATTTCTACTGTGCATCTTGTGGTGCTAATCAAGCAGTGGCTGCTTTGTCCTGGATGATATCAAGTGTTGTTGGAGCTGCACTCATCCAGGCAAGTCTGACTTAAAGATTTGATGTATAATCTAATTTGTTTGGATTTGTATCATTGTAAAGTAATGATGTTTGGAAATTGTGTTGGTGGCTTTAAGATTTTTCTAATTGTGTTCTATATCTAAATAGCTTGGCTTTTTTTGTTTGTTTTATGTAATAAACTTCCTTTCTATTGTTAAAGAAACTCATCAACCTTGTGTGACTGGGTTTAGTGAATGATCACTATGTGAACTAAAATAAAAGGAAAACGTATGAACCATCAGGCCAGATTTCATTCTGGGTTCTCTACCATCAGCTAGGATCTCAACACTTTCATAGTTCAGGTTATTCTCTAAGTATTTTAAAGCTTTTGAAGTGTTCCTGCTGCGTAAAGGTGCAAGGGTCTGAAAGGGTTAATACCGAGGAGCGCTTTAAGCAGCAAGATGATAATTTTGTATGGACTTGGTTGGAGAAAACTTAGGTTCTTGAAGGGGTAAGATCTGCCATCCTAACATATCAGTGTAACTTACACGTAGTTGCTAACGTTAAAAGTTAAATTAGCAATTTTTAAAAAGTACAATTGTTTCAGACAAGAGCCACCTCCCATTAGAATACTGAATATTTTCTCTGCCACACCAGACCAACAGGCCCTGTAGATTGCTATCCTGAAGGAGGGCAGTAGCAGCAAACATATCCATTGTTGTGCAGACCATCTCATACAACAAAGTGGTCAGAGGTAAGTATTGTTCATGTTGCAAAGTAATAAAATAATAAGTTACTGTTGTAAAGTCATAAATGTGACAGTCAATTTAGACACAGCAACCTCCCATAAGCAACAATGTGACAAATTATTAGATTGTTTTTACTGATGTTAGTTTATAGATAACTTGGCTCAGGACATTAAAGGACCATTCCTCTGCTCGTTGTCCAGTGGTGTATTCCAATAATGCCTTTTACATCCACCTGGGATGGCCGACCAGGCCTCAGGATAATGTCCCAACCAAAAGATGGTGCCTCCAACAATGAAGTATTGGGGTGCACACAAGAGAGGGATTGATATATAGAATTGACTTTGACTGGTATAGTGGAGGCAAAGATTTCTGCAATCCGTTCGGAGTGGTTATAGGGGGTACCTGTGTTACTGAACTAGGACAGTACAATGTCGTAAGTGTTGCTTGCCTAAATGTATGATCTTGTCCAGCAGATTGACCGAGGAGCAGAATCACTCGCTGAAACCTGTTTAATCTTGAAGTTGAGGCTTAACTGTTCCTCTAAATTTGTGCACATAGCCAGTGGCTACTCATGCATGGATCACAATCAGAATCTGTTCTTTCAAATGCTATGTCCAAACTTTCGATCCTGGCAGCTCAGATACATTGAACGCTGAGCACTGACTTTTATTGAGTCAGAGGCAAATCAAGGAGTGAAACTGGGATCTTCCAAGTCTGTACACCTCAGTATCAGACCAGCTGGTCAGATACAAAGCTACTGGGGGGATTTAATTTGTGTTTAGTAAGAGACTCTTAAATCATTTTGCTGACTGTGTGTAGGCACACCAGCTGTGGATTTTCAAGTTATGAAGCAAGGGGTGACTTAAGGAAATGGAATCTCATGGTGGTGTTCAAAATTCTGAAAGATTAGATTAGCTTCCCTATAGTATGGAAACAGGCCTTTCGGCCCAGCCAGTACACACCGAAGAGTAACCCACCCAGAACCCTGGCATTATGAGCAATTTAGCATGGCCAATCCACTCTAACCTGCACATCTTTGGACTGTGGGAGGAAACCGGAGGAAACCCGCGCAGACACGGGGAGAATGTGCAAACTCCACACAGACAGTCGCCCGAGGCTGGAATCGAACCTGGGACCCTGGTGCTGCGAGGCAACGGTGCTAACCACTGAGCCTCCGTTGAAAGGTTTTGAGATAGTCAGTGTGACAGATTGCCTCCATTGGTTGGTGAATAGGTCTTGAGGAGGCGCAGGCAAGATTAGCGCCGAAAGAATGATGGAGGAGGTGAAGAAGAGGTTGCACAACAATGGCGTGCATTCTGTACAGCATCTTTAAGTAAAAACATCTCCAGGTGTTTCTCAATGGCAAGAAAAATGGCAGTGACCATTTAAGCAGGTATTAGACGTGGCCAAGTGATTAGCAAAAGTGGTAGACTTTAAGGAGCATAAAAGAAGGAACAGATTTAGGGACAGAATTTTGGAGATTTAGGGACTAGGTAGTCAACTGCATGGCTGACAATGTTGCAGCAATTAAAATAAGGGCAGCTGTTATGATTTTGCAGAATTTAGACCAGATATTTTTATGTTGCAGTGATATTCTTGTGTTATCTAAATGCAACACCAACGAGGTACATGAATTCCATTCAGTTAGAATCTTTTGAGGGCTTCCTTGCAGCTAAACCACCATAGACAATGCAGAATAATCTCCAGGCACAGTAAAACTTTCCAAAGCTAGGATCAGGACACCAAGTGGAGTAACAAGCTATGAGTTTGGGGAGCTGAGATAGAAATAGCCACCGTGGTGGCATGGTGGGTCAGTGGTTAGCCCTGCTGTCTCATAGTGCCAGGGACCTGGGTTGATTCTAACCTTGGCTGCCTGTCTGTGTGGACTTTGCACGTACTCCCTGTGCCTGCGTACGTTTCTATCAGGTGCTCCCGTTTCCTCCCATAGTTCAAACCTGTGAGGGTTAGGTAGGTCAGCAATGCTGAGATTGTCCATAGTGTTCAGGGATGTGTAGGCTCTGACTAAAGTACAACAGCACACCTTCTAGTCAAAGTTAAAAATCACACAACCCCAGGTTATAGTCCAACAGGCTTATTTGGAAGCACTAGCTTTCGGAGCGACGCTCCTTCATCAGGTGGTTGTCCCTCTAACCAACGCTGTGTTAAATATTCATTTGTAGAAGCTGTTCAGGAAAGACAGATTTACGTAATTTTGGATTGTGTCCTGGGTTTGTGTGTGTGAATGATACAGTGAGAAGCCTTCACACTGTAGGAAGGGTAAGTGACTGCGGTAAAGATAGCTGAAGTCAGAAAAAAGCCAATTATTTACTTCCATCAGTTTGTGTAAGCTGTTGCCTTTAAGCAGTAGCTCAGAGACTTTGCAGATTATGTGCTAATCATCCAGTGCATCCTACAAAGAAATGAAGGAAACTGGGAGAAAAGAGATTGAAGATTAGAGTGCTGGCAAGCCAAAAGGACCATGTCAACAAACCCTTTGGATTTGTGCTACTGAACTTTGATTTTTTTTTTCCTTACCTCCACCCTCCTACATCTAGGAGCTGAGTAGGTACCAAAGGGGTAGCCATGGGCACACGTATGGGCCCCAGCTATGCCTGTCTCTATTTGTGCTACTGAACTTTGATTTTTTTTTTCCTTACCTCCACCCTCCTACATCTAGGAGCTGAGTAGGTACCAAAGTGGTAGCCATGGGCACACGTATGGGCCCCAGCTCTGCCTGTCTCTTTGTTGGCTATGTAGAGCAGTTGATCTTCCGTAGTTACACCGGCACCACTCCCCACCTCTTCCTCTGCTACATTGATGACTGCATCGGCGCCACCTCGTGCTCCCGCGAGGAGGTTGAGCAATTCATCAACTTCACCAACACATTCCACCCTGACCTTAAATTTACCTGGACCATCTCTGACACCTCCCTCCCCCTCCTGGACCTCTCCATCTCCATCAGTGACGACCGACTTGACACTGACATTTTCTACAAACCCACCGACTCCCACAGCTACCTGGATTACACCTCTTCCCACCCTAACTCTTGCAAAAATGCCGTCCCGTATTCCCAATTCCTCCGCCTCCGCCGTATCAACTCCCAGGAGGAGCGGTTCCACCATAGAACACACCAGATGGCCTCCTTCTCTAGAGACCGCAATTTCCCTTCCCACATGGTTAAAGATGCCCTCCAACGCATCTCATCCACATCCCGCACCCCCGCCCTCAGACCCAACCCCTCCAACCGCAACAAGGACAGAACGCCCCTGGTGCCCACCTTCCACCCTACCAACCTTCGCATAAACCAAATCATCCGCCGACATTTCCGCCACCTCCAAACAGACACCACCACCAGGGATATATTTCCCTCCCCACACCTTTC
>NC_057754.1:2775510-2795886 GCF_004010195.1 Chiloscyllium plagiosum
CCACCCTCCTCTAGCTTATCTCTCCACGCTTCAGGCTCACTGCCTTTATTCCTGATGAAGGGCTTTTGCCCGAAACGTCGATTTCAAAGCTCCTCAGATGCAGCCTGAACTGCTGTGCTCTTCCACCACCACTAATCCAGAATCTGGAATGAAAGTTTACTGAGAAAAACTGTCACTGAACAATGAACAAGTACAGTCAAGGTGGATTCCCTCAAAAGGGAAAGGTAAGACAAAGAAATCTGAGGTCCCAGAATGACAAAAGAGATGGAAATTGATAAAAGAGAAAAAGCGTGTTTATGATTGGCATTGAGTGATAGGAAACAGAGAGTAATGGTCAATGGATATTTTTTGGGCTGGTGGAAGGGTTGTATTGGTGTTCCCCAAGGATTGGTACTGCGAACCTTTCTTTTCCTGATTTCGTTCAATGATCTAGAACTGATTCTACAGTGTGGAAACAGGCCCTTCAGCCCAACAAGTCCGACCCTCCAAAGAGCAACCCACCCAGACCCATTTTCCCTCTGACTAATGCACCTAGCAGTACGGGCAATTTAGCATGGCCAATTCGCCTGACCTGCACATCTTTGGACTGTGGGAGGAAAGCGGAGCACCCGGAGGAAACCCACGCAGACACGGGGAGAATGTGCAAGCTCCACACAGACAGTCACCCGAGGCTGGAATCGAACCTGGGACCCTGGTGTTGTGAGGCAGCAGTGCTAACCACTGAGCCACAGTGCCTGTGCAAAGATCTATATCTAGATCTTTGTGTGCTGGGGAAATCTCAAAGTGTGTAGATGATACAAAACTTGTAATTTGTGAGGAGGACAGTATAGAATTTCAAAAGGACATAGACAGATTGGTGGAGTGGGTGGATAGACGAATTTGGATGTGGAAAAGTGTGAGAAGATGCATTTTGATAGCAAGGATATCAACAAAGGGGGCAGAGGATTGTCTTTGTGCACAAATCATTGAAGGCTGGGTGGAGACAGCAGTTAATAAAGCATACAGTATCCTAGGTTTTAGTAATAAGGGTAGAGAGTACAATTCATGCTGAATAGTCTGGGCCAATTGTTATCCCTCATCCGCAATACTGCGTACAGATCTGATTGCTACATCATTGAAAGGATAATAGGCAATAGACAATAGGTGCAGGAGTAGGCCATTCTGCCCTTCGAGCCTGCACCACCATTCAATATGATCATTGGAACACATTGGAGAAGAACTTTACAAGAATGGTAAAATTTATGAGGCTGAATTTGAGAGGCTGGGACTTTTTCTTACGGAGAGAAGAAGCTAAGAGAAGATTTGAGTGGCTAGGGTGTGGAATGCACTCCCCAGAAGTGTAATGGAGGCAGGTTTAATTGAGACAGTCAAGAGGGCATCGGATCATTAGTTAAGAAGAAACAATGTGCAAGGATACGGGGAGAAGGCTGGAGAATTGCACTAAGTCTGAATGCTTATTCAGAGAGACTGTATCTGCAGTATAAGCCAATGGTCTCGTTCTTGACTTTGGGAGTTGGGAGGTCATGTTGTGGCTGTACAGGAGTTTGATTCGACAATTTTTGGAATACTGCATCCAATTCTGGTCTCCCTGCTATAGGCAATAAGTTGTGAAATTTGCAAAGGTTCAGAAAAGATCTACAAGCACATTGCCAGGGTTGGAGGGTTTGAGCTACAGGGAGAGGTCGGATAAGCTGGAGCTGTTTTCCCTGGAGCGTTGGAGGCTGAGGGGTGACCTTATAAAGATTTATAAAATCATGAGGGGCATGGATAGGGTGAGTAGTCAAGGTCTTTTCTCCAAAGTCGGGGAATCCAAAACTGGAGGGAATAGGTTTAAGGTAAGAGGGGAAAGGTTTAAAAGGGACCTGAGGGGCAACATTTTCACACAGAGGGTGGTGCGTGTATGGAATGAGCTGCAGAGGAGGTGGTGGAGGCTGGTACAACTGCAACATTTAAAAGACTACGTGATTAGGAAGGGTTTGGAGGGATGTGGGCCAAATGGTGGCAAATGGGACTGGATTAGTTAGTTCAGGATATCTGGTCGGCACGGACAGGTTGGACCAAAGGGTCTGTTTTCGTGCTGTGCATTTCTATGACTCTATAACACTTCTGCGAGTTAGTGTTTTACACAGATTTATCATAATTGCTTTATTCTATATCTCCATTAATAAAACGCAAAATCCTTTGAACTTAATTACTCCTTCTGCCAACCTGCCCCACCACCATCAATGATTCGTACACACCCAGTTCCCTCTGCTCTCCCCCTCCTTTTCACCTTGAACTCCTTCTTTTACATTATCATTGCATGTTCTTTCTACCAGAATAAGTCTCTTCACATTTCTCTGCATTATATTTCATCTGCCACTTGTCCACCCATTCTACCAACACTGCCAACCTGCCCCACCACCATCAATGATTCGTATAACCCAGTTCCCTCTGCTCTCCCCTCCTTTTCACCTTGAACTCCTTCTTTCACATTGTCATTCCATATTCTTTCTACCAGAATAAGTCTCTTCACATTTCTCTGCATTATATTTCATCTGCCACTCGTCCACCCATTCTACCAACATGGCAATGTCCTTTTGAAATTTAACACCATTCCCGTCACAGTTCATAATATTGAACAGGCTGGGGCTGTTTTCCCTGGAGCGTCGGAGGCTGAGGGGTGACCTTATAGAGGTTTATAAAATCACGAGGGACTTGGATAAGGTAAATAGAGTAAATAGACCCAAGTCTTATCACTTGGGTGGGGCAGTCCAGAACTAGAGGGCATAGGTTTAGGGTGAGAGGGGAAAGATATAAAAGAGACCTAATGGGCGGTGTGTGTGTGGAATGAGCTGCCAGAGGAAGTGGTGGAGGCTGGCACAATTACAGCACTTAAAAGGTTCAGGGATGTGTATGTTAGGTGCATTAGTCAGGGGTAAATGTAGAGTAATTGGAAATGGGTTTGTATGGGAGGGTCGGTGTGGACATGTTGGACCGAAGGGCTTGTTTCCACACTGCAGGGATTCTATGATAGGCTATGATAGCATCTGGAGGGGTAGGTGAATAGGAAGGGTTTAGAGGGATATGGGCCGGGTGCTGGCAAGTGGGACTAGATTGGGTTGGGATATCTGGTTGGCATGGACGAGTTGGACCGAAGGGTCTGCTTCCATGTTGTACAGCTCTATGAGTCTATTACTCTAAGTCTCATGATATTCACTACTTTTGAAACTGTGCCCTACACACCAAAGTCTAGATTTACTAGTCAAGAAAAGCACTGGCTGCCATGTAATCTCATAGTAAACATTCGTCTAATCTCTTTCCGTGTCCATTACTCCATGGGCTTTAACTTTGCTGACAAGCAGCTATGTGTTAACTCTATCAAATACCTTTTGGAATTCCAATGTACACTCTTATCAATCTCTGTTACATCATCAAGAAACAAGCAAGCTAGTTAAACATAGTTTGTCCTTATCAAATCTGTGCTGGTCTTCTTTCATTGATATAAATTTGTTCAGTTAGTGGCTTGCATGCATAAAAATATCCCAAAGACAATAAAACCCACTTTTGTGATCACTGATGTCTGTGGAATAATACTCAAAACAATGATCGTCTGACTCAGAGTGAGAAGGTGATCACTGAGACAAGCTTGGTGAATAAAGTGCTTCACAGATTCAAGGTAACAAGGCAGAATCTGGGGAGGAGATCTTAAGAACGCTGGTGAAATGCTCTATCAAAGAGATGAGGGTGGAGGCAGGCTTTCAAGACTGATGCAGGCTTTTCACGTAGTTGGTATTTGGTCACTGAACACCCAACAACATGAGGGAAAAGAACAAAGGGTTAGCCCCGAAGGAAGGTGACAGTCAGTACGGTCTTCCCAATGTTTAACTGAACAGTCTATCATTCATGTTGACTATTCAACCACAAACAGATTAGCCAAAACTCTAATTGTCTTGTGTTTTCACACCAAGAAAATCATGCCTCATTTTTAGGATGATGATCCTTGTTTTTCCAACAAATCCCTTGTTAATTCCCTTCTTCCCCGCCTCCCTTTCCATCATCCCCACTATCCAATGATAAATAAAATTGCCCGGGATACCAGCTCTCAAACAGAGCAGGCTCAAAATATTGACTGTTTCTCTGTGCACAGATGCTGCCAGACCTGCTGAGTTCTCTGGCACTGGAGTTATCCCCTCTTTGAAAGAGGGGTCTTTTACACCCACCTGAAGGGCTTTTAAAATATGTAGGTTATTTTCCAACCATCGCACACATGCTGATGGCATCGAGTGGCAAAAGGGAGTCAAACTGACCCCTGAGGGGCAGAAGTGAAATCAGCCAGAGACTTTCATGGGTTCTCCAATGTCCATCTCACAAGTGGATACAGGCAAGGAAATGATGGGCTGTGAGACGTTAAACATTACTAGCCAGTTTGGGAACCACAGAGGGATAACATGGCGTTGAGCACTCCAGCCTGGGACGTAGGCCAAGAGTTGAGTGGTGTGCGATTTACTCGCACTGACAGCTGGCTTCTGGGTTCAAACCATTATAAGACCCATATCTCCCTCTGGGTCTTATTGACTTCAGATGATGGATTGATTGGGGCCGGTGGATAATTGAATGTGGCTGAACCCTACAACGTTGACATATGTTCTCCAGAATTTGAAGATTAATCTCCATGACGATGCTGCCAGCAACCCATGCCAGGAGAAAAATCCTCCTGGGCATCAAAAATGCATGCTTTTTTACATTCTCTTCCAATGCTTTTATCTGTCAGATATCAGACTTAGGGGAAAAGGTCATTTGACTTTCAGCTTGGGTAATGAAGAGTTCTGATGTCAGGTCACCTTGACCCGAAATATTGACTCTGTTTCTCTCCACAGAAGCTGCCAGACCTTCTGGGCTCTCACATGATTCACGGAAATCATGATGGCGAACTGATCACATGACTCTGCCATCAGTAGGAGAGAAGACACTAACCTAGAGTGAACACATGAAGAGATGTTTTACAGATTACTCTGGAGAGCTGTATTTGATAACCTATCGAGTGCAAATGTATATGAAGAATCTGAGTTCATCCCTTGTGGTTGGAGGGTTCCCAGGCAGAAGATGAGGCGCTCTTCCTCCAACCGTCGTGTTGCCATGGTCTGGCGATGGAGGATGCGGTTGCAGGGGAAGGTGCCGGGAGTGGAGGTTGGGTTGGTGGGGGGTGTGGATCTGACGAGGGAGTCACGGAGGGAGTGGTCTTTTCGGAACGCTGATAGGGGAGGGGAGGGAAATATATCCCTGGTGGTGGGGTCCGTTTGGAGTTGGCGGAAATGACGGCGGATGATACGTTGTACATGGAGGTTGGTGGGGTGGTAGGTGAGGACCAGTGGGGTTCGGCCCTGGTGGCGGTTGGAGGGGCGGGGCTCAAGGGCGGAGGAGCGGGAAGTGGAAGAGATGTGGTGGAGGGCATCGTCGACTACGTCGGGGGGGATATTGCGGTCCTTGAAGAAGGAGGCCATCTGGGTTGTACGGTTTTGGAACTGGTCCTCCTGGGAGCAGATGCGGCGGAGACGAAGGAATTGGGAATATGGGATGGCGTTTTTACAGGGGGCAGGGTGGGAGGAGGTGTAGTCCAGGTAGCTGTGTACTATTTACTATAAACCGACCGACTCCCACAGCTACCTAGACTACAATTCCAACGCCCCTCCCCCAAGTCCCTCCTCCCTACCTTTTATCTTAGCCTGCTGGACACACTTTCCTCATTCCTGAAGAAGGGCTTATGCCCGAAACGTCGATTCTCCTGTTCCCTGGATGCTGCCTGACCTGCTGCGCTTTTCCAGCAACACATTTTCAGTACAGACTTAAAGCACAAGATACAGCAAGAATTTATAGCTTTTTTTTTAATATGCAAAGAGCTTATTTTTTATATTCGTAGAATCCCTACAGTGTAGAAACAGGCCCCTCAGCCCAAACCGACTCTCCAAAGAATAACCCACCCAGACCCATTCCCCCACCCTATTATTGTACATTTACCCCTGACGTATGCACCTAATCAATACATCCCTGAACACCAGGAGCAATTTAGCCCGGCCAAATCACCTAACCTGCACATCTTTGGATTGTGAGAGGAAACCCACGCAGACACGGGGAGTATGTGCAGTACACCCAAGGCTGGAATCGAACCCAGGTCCCTGGCGGTGTGAGGCAGCAGTGCTAACTGCTGAGCCACTGTGCCGATCTAATTTGAAAGGTTTCGTGTCGGTGTGCACCCGCTGGTGTGCATGCAGCTTACTGGAGCTGGTGAATCCTCTGCCACATTCAAAACAGTTCAATGGCCTGTCTACAGTGTGAACATGTTGATGTCTTTCCAGTTGAGATGGGTAATTGAATTACTTGTTTCTGACTGGCTTGGGAAGGCAGGACAACATAATGACGGGCATGTTGGAAGAAATGTGTGGTGGGGCGGGGCAGTTGACAGCAGGACATTTTGTGAGGGCACTTCTAGGATATACCTTCCACCAGACGTGGAACTGAGGCCTGGTCTGATGGCTGTTCTCAGTTGATTTCTGACAGAGCACCGGGACCATACAGGAGAGATGAAAGAAACTGGGTTGCTTTACATTTGAACTGAGGAGCTGAAGAGGAGGTCTGATCGAGGTGTTCTGAATTCTGAGGGCTTCGGAAGAAAAGCTTTGGATTTCTCTAGCGCAGGACTACGAGATGTTCCAAAGCGTTTCACAGCCAATGAAGCAATATTGTAGCATAGTTACTGTCGTAATGGAGGAGAGTTTGTACAAATCAAGCTCACAGTATCAGCATTGTGATAATGACCCAGGTAATCTCCTTGTGTGATGCTAATTGAAGAAGTAATAATTGCCCAGGACCCGTGGAAAAACTCTCGATGCCATGAGATCTTTTACATCCACCTGCGGATCCACGCAGAGCATCAGATTACTGTGTTCTGATAGTGCAGCGCTTCCTCAATATTGCATTCAAATAGGACATGAAAATCCAGCGCTTGTTGGACTAACTTGCACTTCAACACTATGAAAGCTATACCTCTTGAAACGCCTTGTGGCAATTTTCTGCACCAAAGATACTGTATACACTAAAGTTGCTACTGACACTAATCCATTCTCTGGTGTACACACCCCTGATGAAAGAAAATTCAGAAAACAAAAGCAAACATAAAAAGGGTTGGGCAACGATGGGAAGAGAGGCAGAAATACTGGTTAGTATGAACTCTCTTGATCGGATGTTAAGATCAATTCCACCAGGACAATTACCAATATTCAGTGGATCAAAAAAGGGACTTCCTTAGTTCCTCTGTCTGACTCTGCGTCAAACTAAACAGCGCAATCACCCACTCACCCAAAGGCTTAGTTAAGGTTCATGAGTGACTCATGCCTAAATTGTGCACGCCCAATCATGTCTCCTTTAAAATGTGAGGTGCTGCTTGGAAGCAAATCTCAGTTCCTTACTGCTACTGTCACTCTTGCCTCTCTGCCAAGTTGCTAAATAAGGGGTTTGACGCCATTCCTATCTGACTGCAGCAGGCCTACATTTGTAACCCTCAGCAAACCGTTGGTTACCATGTCAACCATTTGTTTATCTTTCATACTAGTGAGCCCTACCTGCTGACTACACTCTCAAGGTAGCTTATTTCTCACAGTTTATACCGCAGATAAACCAATAGACAACTCCCAAAAGGTTTTGACTGTCCTGTACAATAATCTGAAATTCATGACAATTATTCACACCTTTATTATTTGTCCTCCTTTGCTGCACCTGTGAACCCTGGAGACTATAAAACAGTCATTATGCCCAAATATTTAGTCACTGGCAAAATTAATATTTATCCTTCCCCAGTTGGCACAATTTTAGGTTGCATAATAACTCTGTATTTTGGTCTTCAACCAGTCCTCCTTTGCTGCACCTGTGAACCCTGGAGACTATAAAACAGTCATTATGCCCAAATATTTAGTCACTGGCAAAATTAATATTTAGAGCTGGAAATGTGTTGCTGGAAAAGCGCAGCAGGTCAGGCAGCATCCAGGGAACAGGAGAATCGACGTTTCGGGCATAAGCCCTTCTTCAGCAACACATTTCCAGCTCTGATCTCCAGCATCTGCAGACCTCACTTTCTCCTCAAAAATTAATATTTATCCTTCCCCAGTTAGCACCAATTTTAGGTTGCATAATAACTCTGTATTTTGGTCTTCAACCATGTCTGTAGTTACTCTTCCTTTCTCTTGGCTGGAAATTGGGCTACAGTTTCACGGCTCATTGACACCTCACCAGCTGGTCAGCCCTAATGGGTAACAGGAAATTGCCAACTCTCCACGATTGTTGTGGAATCATCTCCAGCGGTGACGGAGTCATTTCCTGGACATCTGTGTGAAAACTCAGAGGCATTAAAAGTGTGCCTCATCTTCATGTTCCTTGAGAACTTTTCTTTGTTAAAAAGATGGATCAGGGAAAGAACTGGATATTTAGAGGTATTGTGGTGAAACCTTCAGGACTACATCCAGCCAGAACTATTTGATGGAAGGGTATTGACCCATTGCGAATATCAGTGCCTCCATCTGCATGCTAACTTAGTGCCTGGCTCCTATTATGCAGCTGGAGACAGTGCCAGGGATCTGTGATCACCCAGGCGTTGCCCAGGTTCACAATCTGGCAGTCAAGGCACATTAATCCTCCTGAGTGTGAGGCCAGTCACACTCCAGCCCTGTGAAAATCACCAGATACTCATTGGCAAACTTTCCAGTCTACAACAGAGAGCAAGTAGAAAGTGGCTGATGTGGAGGGGATTGTAAATACGGCATGCCATGGAGCATGTGATCATTATTTGATGGTGAACCCATCCCTTATGGTTAATATTCTCCTTTGCTGAAGTTAATGAGCCAGACAGGGGTCAGTCCCAGTCATCATTAAGTCTCAATTGGCGACAGATTGTTTGTTTGTGAGGTGTGTGCGTTAATCAGGCCAATCATGGAATCCGACCATGCAAAAGCAGGCCAGTCAGCCCACACTGACTGTCCAAGGAGCGTCCCACCCAGACCCATCCCCGCCTCCCGGCATTTCCCATAGCTAATCCACACGTCCCTGGGCACTATGGGCAACTTAGCATGGCCAATCCACTTAACCTACACATCTTTGGACTGTGGGATAAACTGGAGCACCCGGATGAAACCCACGCAGACACGCACAAACTCCCCACAGACAGCCAATAAGTGAATGGGAGTGAGGATGGAGGTGATAGGTCAGAGAGGAGGGTGGGGGACGTGTCCTACCTGCCAATCTTCCTTCCCACCTGTCTGTTCCACCCTCCTCTCTGACCTATAACCCTCACCCCAACCCCCATTCACCCATTGTACTCTTTGCTACCTTCCCCCCCCCCCACTCTGGAGGCTCTCTGCCTCCATTTTTGATGAAGGGCGAAACGTCAATTTTCCTGCTTCTCAGATACTGCCTGACCTGCTGTGCTTTTCCAGCACCACTCTGATCTAGACTCTGGTTTCCAGCATCTGTAGTCCTCACTTTTGCCTCCTCTTGTGCTCGCCTTCCTATTGCTGCATGTTTCTGACATTGGTCACCCAACATGTCCATCATTAGCATCTCACCTCTCTCCAATGCAAGCAAACAGTTGACCACTTCTTGATAATCAAGCCACCAGATAAATTAAATCATGAAAGAAAAATTTGAAAAAGCACGTGCACAGATTTCTAGCCGTTTTTTCTCTAGATTTGTTTGCAACAGGTGACCTCAATCCAAATCTTCAGTTACTGGGAGATTTTAAAACTGGAACATTGGAAGCCCACTTCTAGTGGGGAAGCGCTACCGAAAAAGGCAAAAAGCTCTTCAGAAGGAGAGCAGGGTCAGTGTTTGGTGAAAGAAAGAGACCAAGCGCATTGACCAGCATCGTGCAATCTGCAGCTGTAGGGAAGCAGCACCTTGGATTAACAGCAAACACGTGCAGAAGTGTATCCAGTTTCATCTCACCTACTTTCAAACGCTTTATGAGTTGGGGTTTACAATCTTGCACATGTGACCTCTTGTGATAATTAACCTCTTCCCCAAACCTCAGCAGATCAGGGATCGCTCTAAGGCTATAATCAAGTAAGTGATCTCTCTGAATGACCTCGAATTTTTTTTTTTGGTGGTAATTATTAGTGCTGCTGTGCATTGGATTTAATTACAGGCCTGGTTTCTCCAGTATTCCCCTCCCTCACTCATCAGTGTTCTATACTCTCATCTACCTAAACTCCAACTTGGTCCAAACCTCTGCTGTCTGCTACTTATCCAGTCTTCACACCCACATGCCAGCCCTACCATTCACTCGTGCCAGGGCAGACAGTGGCATAGTAGCATTGTCAATGGATTAGTAATTAATGCTCTGGGGCCACTGGTTCAAATCCCATCACAACAGTTCAATTTAAATTCAATTAATAGATTTGGAATATCAAGTTAAAACATGGAAGTATCTTCAATTGTTGTAAAAACCCATTTGATTCATTAACACGCCTTAGGAAAGGAACTTACATGGTCTCGCCTACGTGGGCTCACAGTAACCCTCTGTTCTGTCATCACTTTATAACTCTGTTATACTGTGACTGACACATAATTGCCCTCTGAAATGGTCTAGGAAGGGCAATTAGGGATGGGCAACAAAAACTGGCTTGGCTAGTCATGCCCATATCCCATAGAGTCATACAGCACAGAACTATGCCCTTCAGTCCATACTGACCAGATAGGGTGGCACGATGGCTCAGTGGTTAGCACTGCTGCCTCACCGCACCAGGGTCCCAGGTTCGATTCCAGCCTCGGGTCATTGTCCGTGTGGAGTTTGCACATTCTCCCAGTGTCTGCGTGGGTTTCCTCCCGGTGCTCCGGTTTCCTCCCACAGTCCAAAGATGTGCAGGTCAGGTGAATTGGCCACGCTAAATTGCCCGTAGTGTTAAGTGCATTAGTCAGAGGGAAATGGATCTGGGTGGGTTACTCTTTGGAGGGTCGGTGTGGACATGTTGGGCTGAGGGGCCTGTTTCCACACTGTAGGGAATCTAATCTAATCAGATATCCTAAATCAATCTAATCCCATTTGGCCCATAATCCTCCAATCCTTCCTATTTACATACCTATCTAGATGTCTTTTAAATGTTGTAATTGTACCAGCCTCCACCACTTCCTCTGGCAGCTCATTCCACACATATATACCACCCTCTGCGTGAAAAAGTTGCCCCTTAGGTCCCTTTTAACTCTTTCCCCTCTCACCTTAAACCGATGCACTCGAGTTTTGGACCCCCCCGACCTTGGGGAAAAGACCTTGTCTATTTACCCTAGCTGTGCCCCTCAGCCTCCGACGCTCCAGGGAAAACAGCCCCAGCCTATTCAGCCTCTCCCTATAGCTCAAATCCTCCAATCCCGGCAACATCCTTGTAAATCCTTTCTGAACCCTTTCATGTTTCACAACCTTCCTATAGCAGGGAGACCGGTGTTGCACACAGTATTCCAATAGTGGCCTAACCAATGTCCTGCACAGCCGCAACAACACGAAAGAGTCAGGACAAAGATTGCGGGTTTGAGCTCCATAGTTGAGCAATTGCTTTCGAAACCGACACTAACCCTGGGCAGCTGTAAAATCCATCGGCGCTATTTTTTTTGAAGAGGGGAGGGTGGGGAGCTCTCCCCAGTGCCCTGAGGACCAATATTTATCCCTCAGTCAACATCACTGAAAACAAATCCTCTCTGTGAGATCTTCCTGTGTCATGTGGCTGTGTCATTTTCTGCATCCACACAGCGATTACACCTCAAAGGAAACCGATCCCATTAGCCGCAAAGAGTTTAGGGACATCCTCGGGCACCATATAAATGCAAACTCTTGCTTTCTTAGTATTGGCTGAGAATGAAATCTCAGACTCTCTTGCAGGAAAACCTCAGGAAGTCCGTCATAATGTCGACGTTTTGCTTATTTCTTCCCCCACCCATGGGTTAACAGCTTGTGTAAAAGGAGGTCGCCTCTCCTGTTGAGCTGTTTTAGCTTTGCTTTCTCTTGGTGACTCACTCAGCATAGCTTCCGGCTCTATGCTAGGCACGTTGGACAGCCTGGAGAAACCTGACACCCTGAGGGGTGCCCCAGTGCTGGCAGCAGGGGCTGTTATGTATGTTCGCTCTTCCCGAATGAGGTCACCCAGCCATACTACTAAAAAGCTGCAGGTTTATCGTGTGCATAACACGCTCGCAGAGAATGAGGAACAGCAGGCAGATTCAGACGAGCAGCCATTGTTTATAGACGGGCCATTCAAAATACAAAGTCACAGAAAGAGGCCGGTCTGTCCACTGTTTCTCCACCAAACTCATCTTTTGCTCTAAATTCTGTGTCTTGTGGTCCCGCTCCACAGCTACCTGATGAAGGGGCAGCGCTCCGAAAGCTAGTGCTTCCGAATAAACCTGTTGGACTATAACCTGGTGTCGTGTGATTTTTAACTTTGTCCACCCCAGTCCGACATCGGCTCCTCCACATCATGGCCACCAACCTCATTGTTATTTAATGTTGAAAATGTGTTGCTGGAACAGCGCAGCAGGTCAGGCAGCGTCCAGGGAACAGGAGAATCGACGTTTCGGGCATAAGCCCTTTTCCAGCAACACATTTCCAGCTCTGATCTCCAGCATCTGCAGACCTCACTTTCTCCTCATTGTTATTTAGTCCCAAGCTTACCTGCTCTTCCATCATGACCCCACTATTGTTTCACTTTTCAGCTGTTCATCCAATCCCCATACAATTGGATCTGGTTCCGCCACCTTTTAGATCACAAAGCACTTCTTATCACCCCCTCTGACTCTGTTGCCAATTTTAAATTTGTCTCTTCTGGTTAAGAACCTTGCTGCTACTGGAAGCGTTTTCTGTTTTTGCGAGAGGTTTGTTTTTCTGAGAGGTCAAAACTTCTCATCACTTTGAAGACCGTCTTAAATTTTCCATTACCTCTCTGCACCAAGGAGGACAATACCAACCTCTCCAGTCTCTCCACTTACTTGAAGTTCTTAGTTCCTTCATAGGGCAATAAGTTCAAATTGTAGGCCTGGACCGAGGATTGGCTTACAACGTGGGCTCATTCAGATAGAGGGGAACTGGAGACTTGGCCCAGACTTGAAGCTGGAGTCTGATGTGGGATGAACTAGGTACCAGAGAGGGGCTGGTGTCTTGCTCAGGCTGAAGTCAAGCAGGCTGAGACCACAATTAGGGCAGGCTGCAGACCAGACCAAAACCAGGGGCTGGAATCTTGAATAGGCTCAGCATGGGTGGCACAGTGGCTCAGTGGTTAGCACTGCTGCCTCACAGCACCAGGGTGCCAGGTTCGATTCCAGCCTCGGGTGACTGTCTGTGTGGAGTTTGCACGTTCTCCCCGTGTCTGCGTGGGTTTCCTCCGGGTGCTCTGGTTTCCTCCCACAATCCAAAGATGTGCAGGTCAGGGTGAATTGGCCGTGCTAAATTGCCCATTGAGTTTGGTGCGTTAGTCAGAGGGAGATGGTTTGGGGTGGGTTACTCTTCAGAGGATCGGTGTGGACTTGTTGGGCCGAAGGGCCTGTTTCCACATTGTAGGAAATCTAAAAAAAGAAAAATGACTCAACCAGGTAGAGGGGGGTGCTAGAATCTTGCATCTACTCACACCAGGGACTGTATGGTCAGACCAGGAACAGGGTTGCGGGAGTCTTCCTAGACCATGTGCTGGAATCAAGAGTAGGCCTGCTAGAGGCCTCTGAAGCCTTGTGTAGGCGCAGACCATCTAGAGTGGGGCTAGAGTTTCGCTTTGGCCTGGAATACATAGAGAAGTTCTGGAGTCTAATGTAGACCTGAAGAGGAGCTGGAACCTTAATTGTACATCCAGAGCAACGAGAAGGGTCTAGTAGAGCCATTTCAGTAGGTTTGGTGTCCAACATAGGCATCTGGATGGGTATATGAATAGGAAGGGTTTGGAGGGATATGGACCGGCTGCTGGCAGGTGGGACTAGATTGGGTTGGGATATCTGGTCGGTATGGATGGGTTGGACCGAAGGGTCTGTTTCAATACTGTACATCTCTATGGATGGAAATCCTAATCCTTGAAGGGTGAGTTTTAAAAATAAAAATCCATCAGCTTTTCACTTGACCTGGTACCGATCACCATAAATTACCAGATTTATCGAAATGACTGCTCCAGTGCCAAACCAACCCAAGTACTGTTCTATAGAAGCTGCTGGGATACAGTTATCCAGCGCACTGCTTCCCCAATTCTGTTTCCCACTCTTCTTTGGAAGACTTTGTTGTTGGGCTTAGCTTTGGTGTTGGGGTGGCACAGTGGCTCAGTGGTTTGCACTGCTGCCTCACAGCACCAGGGTCCCAGGTTCGATTCCAGCCTTGGGCGGCTGTCTGTGTGGAGTTTGCACAATCTCCCCGTGTGAGTTTCCTCCGGGTGTTCCGGTTTCCTCCAAAGATGTGTGGGTCAGATGGACTGGCCGCGCTAAATTGCCCATAGTGTTAGGTGCATTAGTCAGAGGGAAATGGGTCGGGTTGGGTTACTCTTCGGAGGGTCGGTGTGGACTGGTTGGGCCGAAGGGCCTGTTTCCACACTGTAGGGAATCTAATCTAACTGATGCGTGGCATGGTGACTCAGTGGTTAGCGCTGCTGCCTCACAGCCCTAGGGTTCTGGTTTCAATATCAGCCCTTAGGCTGTACCTGTGAAATTTGCACATTCTCCCTGTGTCTTTGGTTTCTTCCCAATGTCTGAAGACGTGCGGTTAAGGTGGATTGGCCATGCTAAATTGTCCATAGTGTCCAGAGATGTGCAGGCTAGGTGGATTAGCCATGGGAGATGCAGAGATACAGGGATAGGGTAGGGCTGGGGCTCTAAGTGAGATGCTCTTCAAGGGATTTGATGGGCTAAGTAGCCTGCTTCCACACTGCAGGGCTTCAATGATTGTAAGTGATAGGGACATGAAGTATGACATGACTTAATGTATAGAAAAGCAATAGCAAAGTTTCAAATCAAAAATTAAATTGGGAAATGCTTGAAAATCCTCAGTATTGTGGAGGGAAACAGTAACAAAATGATGAGCGGACTGAGGGCGATAGGGTGGGATGCTCTTCAAAGGACTCAATGGGCCGAATGGTCGTGAACTGCACTGTAGGGACTCTCTGATTCTATGGTTAATGTTTCGTGTCAATGACTCTTCAAGACCCCATGGATGCATTTTCCAACAGGATTTCTCTCGCTCACAAGCGGCAACACAGAGGCCACCCTTGTAAATGAGGCAGGTGAACTGATACAGCCTGGGGTGCTGCACTGTCAGATGTGTTGTCTCTCAACCGAAGCATTGAATCATGAGGCGTTGCATGCATTCTTAGCTGGCTGCAAAAGATCTCATGATTGTGTTCGATGAGCATTGCCACTGGAAAATACTCAATCCGTTCTGTCACATGTTTATCACATTGCTGTTTGCAAGATCTTGCTGTGAGCAGATTGATGTCAGGATTCCTACATTATATTGCAAAAACCGCAACACCGGCCCCAAATGCCCTTTTTGGGGAATATCCTGGGGTGGCGAAAGGCAAGACTTTTTTCCTCTCATCCATTGCAAAGTTTTTTGTGCTTCCCTATAAGTGTTGCCTTTCAGAGCAGAGACCAGGGAAACTGCGAAGCTATTGAGCAATGTTTCCCTCATGCATATCGAAAGGGTTAAAATGGCTGACAGGATTGGGAGCTCAGCTTGAAGCACATTGTGTGTGTTTGGGGAAAAAAACATGACATGATGAAATCAAGAGCTGTTTACATGAGTTGAGTACGTACCACTCCCTGTCAGATTGGGTGGGGCTGATGTTGGCTTCAACAGTCCCCCTTGGGCAGTGGGAATGTGGAACAATCCACTGTATTATAGAAATGTGCTCGCTTTATTCCTCAACACTTTCTCCTCTGGTCACTAGGGAAACTACTGCCCACTCACTAGAATTTCTGTGATAAATTCCCTCGTTAAAACAAAAACGCAGCAAGCTGACGGAGGTCTGTTGTTGCTGAGCAACATCTTGGTGCTGGGTCTTTGCTTTAGTTACTGCCTGTTTCTCGGACTCTCAGGTCACCCTCCTCTCCTGAGGTTTGCTGCAGGATCCTGAATCTGCGGGGTCCAAGACACCCCCCATCTCAGTGGGACCCTGTGCTTCACACAGCACCCGAGGCAGTCAGAGTACTTTATCAGTCGGCTATCCGACTATGGGGAGCTTCACCACCCCTCAGCCAACATCCACAAAAGCTTCCAAACCCGCGCGAGGGTGTACTTTTTCTGGGTGACATGGGACGTGGGAACCTTTCCTGATTTCAGCCACTCTGCATCGCACAGGGCAATTGTTGCTCAAATGACCAATTTTGGCCAATACTGGCGAGAAATGTACTCTTTACTCAAATAGGCTAATGCTGCACTCTCCTCTCATATCGCAAACCTATTAATATTCCACCCAGCCAATCACATTCTTCCTTCATTCCTCACATTTTATACTATCCCAACCACTCTAATCCATCCCTCAACTCATTTTCCGCACCATTTAGTATCCCACCCAGCTGTATTCCATTCTCCCCTTTATTCCCAGAACCATTTAATATCCTCCCCAGTCTAATCCCACTCTTTACTCTCCATGGCATTCAATATCCCACCCAGTCTAATCCCACTCACCTCCTTCTCATGCCCTGCACCCTTTAAGATCCCACCCAGTCTATGGGCGGCACAGTGGTCAGCACTGCTGCCTCATCAGCGCCAGAGACCCGGGTTCAATTCCCGCCTCGGGCAACCGTCTGTGTGGAGTTTGCACATTCTCCCTGTGTCTGCGTGGGTTTCCTCCGGGTGCTCCGGTTTCCTCCCACAGTCCAAAGATGTGCAGGTCAGGTGGATTGGCCATGCTAAATTGCCCATAGTGTTAGGTGCAGGGGTAAATGTAGGGGTATGGGTCTGGGTGGGTTGTTCTTTGGAGGGTTGGTGTGGACTTGTTGGGCCGAAGGGCCTGTTTCCACACTGTAAGTAATCTAATCTACTCTCATTCCCTCTCCCACTCAACACACTTTTAACATCACACACAAACTAATCACAACCTCCCCATCAGTCCCCTACTCTTTAATATCCCAACCAGTCCAATTCCACTTTTCATCTCACTTCCCAGACCCATTAGTTTCCCACTCAGCCTGATCTCACTCTTGCCACACACTTTAAGATCCCACGCAGTTTAAGCACAATCTCCTCCCCATTCCCATCTCCTTTAGTAGCCCGCTGAGTCTATTCCCACTCTTCCCGCGCATGTTGAAATCTCCGAGCCAGTGTAATCTCATTCTTGCCACATGCATTAATATCCCACCCAGTCTAATGCCACTCTCCTCTAACTCCCCACATGAGACCATAAGATATAGAATTAGGCCATTCAGCCCATTGAGTCTGCTCCACCATTCAATCATGGATGATACATTTCTTAATCCCATTCTCCTGCCCTTTCCTTGTAACCCTTGGTCCCCCTACAGATCAAGAAAGTATTTCTCTCTGTCTTAAATACATCCAATGACATAGTTACCACAGCCCTCTGCAGCAATGAGTTCCTCAGATTAACCACCTTCTGGCTGAAGAAGTCATCTGAGTTCTAAAAGGGTGTCCTTTCAGTCTGAGGCTGTCCCCCGAGGGTTGTAGTAGTCTCTCTTACGAGTGGAAACATCTTCTCGAAGTCCACTCTATCCAGGTCTCTCAGTGTTCTCTACGTTTCAATCATATTCCTGCGCCCTCCCCTCCCCCCTCCAAATCTTCTAAACTCCATCAAGTACAGACCCAAACCTCAGGGGGAATTCTATCACTTTATGGGCACTGTCCCCTAGGGGTTCTTCACCTTAAACTCCCTCATCACGTTTGCCTTATTACACGTCCTTAATATCCCAGCCAGTCTAATCCCACGATTTTGCATTTGGCTTTCCACCTCACAGTCTGCTCACTGCCCAGTTTTGATTGATCCCTACCCTCCTCACTCACGATGTATCTAATTATTCCTTTCTTTCTTTGAAGAAGAAGGTCCGGTATTTGGGAATGGTAAAACATTAGGTCGCTGAGCAAGATTGGTTGCCTTTGTCTTCTGAGTACAAATTGTGCTGGGGATGTGGCATGAAAACTCAGCTTTGCAAACATCTTGCTTTTCTGCTGAGTATTTATCCATCATTTGTTTGATAGTATGTGCTATGCATTCTGCTGGACTGTTGGAGTATATCGTGGGGTGACAATGTGATGTGGCTCATTTCCCACTTAGCACACATGCCATGAACAAGTCAAAAGTGAGGACTGCACATGCTGGAAATCAGAGTCTAGAGTCATTTACCTCTCCACCCCGGAGCCTCCCTGCCTTCATTCCTGATGAAGGGCTTTTGCCCGAAACGTCGATTCTCCTGCTCCTCGGATGCTGCCTGACCTGCTGTGCTTTTCCAGACTCATGCCTTGAAGACATTATCCAGCCTGGGATACTGTAATGGACCAGATCAGACCCCACCATAATATATTAAGAAGGTACCCAAGACCCTAGCTTCTTCTTATTTTATAGGTAAATGTGAGGTGCTGTGTTCCAGATGCAACTCGATTGATCAAACTACTCAACATTAAGCAAAACACAATGTATTCAAACACAATAATTAAAATACAACAAAATAAAGAAAAACTTGGAATAGCTTAACTCTATTGGAAAACTTAACAGAATAATAGATACAGTAACTATTACTAATTAAAATTGTGGGCGGCACGGTGACACAGTGGTTAGTGGTTCAATTCCCACCTCAGGCGACTGACTGTGTGGAGTTTGCACATTCTCCCCGTGTCTGCGTGGGGTTTCCTCCGGGTGCTCCGGTTTCCTCCCACATTCCAAAAACGTGCAGGTTAGGTGAATTGGCCATGCTAAATTGCCCGTAGTGTTAGGTGAAGGGGTAAATGTAGGGTAAATGGGTCTGGGTCGGTTGCGCTTCTGCGGGTCGGGTTGACTTGTTGGGCCGAAGGGCCTGTTTCCACACTGTAAGTAATCTAATCTAATCTTAACTGTTCCAATGTGATAACATTCCATAAACACACCCTCAGCAAAAAGGTGAATTCAGAAAAACAGATTGTCTCACATGCAACCCTCTCAGCAAGGAAGTGATACATGCAGCAGCTCCCTAAAGAGACAGCGAGAGAGAGAGAGAGAGTTGCAACTGGGAGAGATGCACGGCCTACCAATCCTGCTGAGATTCCAGCAATAAATGCCGAAAGCTAACGATAAATCCTGGATCTGTGAGATCGGACCCACTAAGGCTACTTCTGCTGTGCTAACTCTTAAAACAAAAGGCCTCACAAGTTGTTTATCATCTCATAGACCGCTCGTCACCTGTCCACCAATCTCGATCTAAAAGAAACCAGGACAAAACGTACCTCTTAAAGCCACAGTATTGTCACAATACTGAATAGGCCAAAAATAGCGCTCATTGTGTCAGTGACCGTTACATTTGTTGCATTGCTAAGTCATCAGAGAATGGTAAATTTAGAACAGCAATCCATCACATTCTTCTCCATTCACTGTGAACAAGCCTGTTGCTACTTTTGTCAAAAGAATGGATAGAACATAATTCAGATGAAGATAATCTCTCAGCTGCTAGAATTTGTCCGACGTCACATACATTCACCAGTTTTTGAATATTTTGATATGAAAACTTAGTAATGCTCTTGATATTATTATGATCCCGGATTATGATAACACTAGAAAAATCAGATCTGAGAATGAAACCTGGCTTGATAGATCATAGTATTATTTTTCACAGTTGGTCACCATAGTCATTGAACATATTCACATGGGGCTGCCAGTGTTCTTTAGCAAATGAACACAAGTCAACTGCACAAAAGATATAAACAATCATAGCTACATATATGTAAGAGGATTCAACACCTTTTGATTTTTTACAAATATTCAATCCGAATGAAGTTAATTTCTTCCTGAACTGACTTCTTTCTGACTACTTGTTGGTCTTTGTATTGAGTACAGGAGTTGGGAGGTCATGTTGGGGCTGTACAGGACATTGGTTAGACCACTGTTGGAATTCTGGTCTACTTCCTATCGGAAAGATGTTGTGAAACTTGAAAGGGTTCAGAAAATATTTACAAGGATGTTGCCAGGGTTGGAGGATCTGAGCTACAGGGAGAGGCTGAACAGGCTGGGGCTGTTTTCCCTGGAGTGTCGGAGGCTGAGGGGTGGCCTTATAGAGGTTTACAAAATTATGAGGGGCATGGATGGATAAATAGGCAAAGTCTTTTCCCTGGGGTCGGGGAGTCCAGAACTAGAGGGCGTAGGTTTAGGGTGAGAGGGGAAAGATATAAAAGGGACCTAAGGGGCAACTTTTTCACGCAGA
>NC_057754.1:2796357-2820145 GCF_004010195.1 Chiloscyllium plagiosum
GGGCAATTTAGCACGGCCAATCCACCCTAACCTGCACATCCGTGGGCACTATGGGCAATTTAGCACGGCCAATCCACTCTAACCTGCACATCCCTGGGCACTATGGGGCAATTTAGCACGGCCAATCCACCCTAACCTGCACATCCGTGGGCACTATGGGCAATTTAGCACGGCCAATCCACCCTAACCTGCACATCCGTGGGCACTATGGGCAATTTAGCACGGCCAATCCACCCTAACCTGCACATCCGTGGGCACTATGGGCAATTTAGCACGGCCAATCCACTCTAACCTGCACATCCCTGGGCACTATGGGGCAATTTAGTTTGGCCAAGCCACCCTAACCTGCACATCCCTGAACACTATGGGCAATTTAGCTTGGCCAATCCACCCTAACCCGCACATCCCTGGGCACTAAGGGCAATTTAGTACGGACAATCCACCCTAACCCGCACATCCCTGGGCACTAAGGGCAATTTAGCACGGCTGATCCACCCTAACCTGCACATCCCTGGGCACTATGGGACAATTTAGCACGGCCAATCCACCCTAACCCGCACATCCCTGGGCCTAAGGGCAATTTAGCACGGCCAATCCACCCTAACCTGCACATCCCTGGGCACTATGGGCAATTTAGCTTGGCCAATCCACCCTAACCTGCACATCCCAGGGCACTATGGGCAATTTAGCACGGCCAATCCACCCTAACCCACATAACTTTGGACTGTGGGAGGCAACCCATGCAGACACTGGGAGAATGTGCAAACTCCACACAATCATCCAAGTGTGGAATCAAAACCGGGTCCCTGGTGCTGTGAGGCAGCAGTGCTAACCACTGATCCATCATACCTGTCACGCTATCATGGAATCCCCACGGTGTGGTTGCAGGCCATTCGGCCCATCGATTCTGGCATCTTGTAAACTTTCTACACAAACTGGGAGACACCACAAATTAACCTACCCTTCTGTTCTTCTGAACTGAAAAACCTGATTCTTTCGGACTGAAACCTACCAGTGGCCCCTGGTCAATTTTTCCTTTTGTAATCAAGGAAGAATATTCTGGACTATCCTGAGACCTATCCCCTTCCAGGTAGGTTCCAGAGAACATGTTCCACTTGTATAACTGCTACCTTTTAAATACTGATTTCCTTTCCTACTGATTTCTTTTCCTTTTCTGAGCAATCTTTAGGTATTACTTCGGCAATCAGTGACTCATTTAGCTTCCAGCAATTGGCTTTAGTATGTCCAGTTGTGTTACAACAGGAGCATATTATTTTCTAGATATAATTTGAGTTGTAGTGTCTCTCATTTACTATTCTAGTGTCCCTCTATTTACTCACTCAAACTAGTAGCTTTTCCATCCCCATATTTTCTATTCCTCATGGTATTGCTATTTGACAAAATAACATAAGTTTATTACATAAAAGTAAAGTGTACAAAGCTATAAGAGAATTTAAAAGATATTAATATAATCAACCACACAAACACCTCACTCTGGTAATACCTTTTATAGATACTCTGTCCCAGTGAAGTGTTACTCTTATCTTGTCTCTTTAATTTTTTATTTCAATAACTCTTTCCAGTTTTAATGCAGAAATAGACAAAGTCTTTTCCCTGGGGTCGGGGAGTCCAGAACTAGAGGGGCATAGGTTTAGGGTGAGAGGGGAAAGATATAAAAGAGACCTAAGGGGCAACGTTTTCACACAGAGGGTGGTACGTGTATGGAATGATCTGCCAGAGGGTGTGGTGGAGTCTGGTACAATTGCAACGTTTAAGAGGCATTTGGATGGGTATATGAATAGGAAGGGTTTGGAGGGATATGGGCCGGGTGCTGGCAGACTAGATTGGGTTGGGATGTCTGGTCGGCATGGACGGGTTGGACCGAAGGATCTGTTTCTGTGTTGTCCATCTCTATGACTCGAGAATTAAAGGATGCTTGGGGATGTTATATTCCTTAACTAAACCCATCAACACTTGCAAGGTTTTACTGTCTGGGGCCTCAGGAAAAATTAGGCTCCTAACTGAAAAAGTTGTGGGTCCACAAGCTGTCAGGAGAATTACTCATTGCTTTACATCTGCCCCAATGACATTTGCCCGGAAAAATCTAATGCATTCTTTCCACCTACAGGGCCCAGTCTTTGATGGCAGGATCAAACAGGTCAAGCTTCCGAAATAACAGTATACTGCCAGAAATGCTTACCCCAACTCAACGAGTTGTGAGTGAATTTCTTCAGAGTGTGCTTTTCTCCTGTTGCCAGTGAAATAACTCCACAGAGGCCAGTGTCCCGTCACCAGGTCACCCTTTATTTACACATGAAGGGTCCTTGACACGGATCCAGTTCCAGATCAGAGTGAACCCAACCTCTGATACTCCTGTTTTTTTTTAGAGGGGCAGGCAGTCGGCCCTAACGACCCCCTCCACGGCCCGCTGCCTCGACCTGTTCTCCTGTTTATTTCTTTTTTTTTCTTTTTACTACCACCTAAGTGCAGTAGTCCTTATTTTATCCCCAGCACCCATGGTGCGTGCATGTGCAGGTGTGAGACACAGTGAAAGGCACAAAGTGCACGAATCTTTATTCAAATTCCACCACCAGGGAGATAGGAAAACACCCGGGTGGCCAGTGACAAACACTGCCCTTCACATCAAGATACTCCTGTTTATATCTGTCATCCAGGACTCCCTGATTGGACCAGATTAACTGCCCCAATCAGGGAACTCCTATTTTATGAGATCCACCTGGCTGACCTTATTACAATCACTACAGAAGTCATGCTCTTAGGGCATCACAGTGGCTCAGTGGTTAGCACTGCTTCCTCACAGCGCCAGGGACCCGGGTTCAATTCCCGCCTCAGGCAACTCTCTGTGTGGAGTTTGCACATTCTCCTCGTGTCTGTGTGGGTTTCCTCCGGGTGCTCCGATTTCCTCCCACAGTCCAAAGATGTGCAGGCTAGGGTGAATTGGCCATGCTAAATTGCCCGTAGTGTTAGGTGGAGGGGTAAATGTAGGGGAATGGGTCTGGGTGGGTTGCTCTTCGGAGGGTCGGTGTGGACTTGTTGGGCCAAAGGGCCTGTTTCCACACTGTAGGGAATCTAATCAACAAATCTGCTGAAATTATTTGAGGATATGTAGAACATAGTGGAAAGGGGAGATCGGAATGTTGTTTACTTGAATTTTCAGAAGGCTTTTGTTAAGGTCCCACAGTTAAGGATAAAAGGGGGAAGATTTAACAGGGACCTAAGACACAACGTTTTCACACAGAGGGTGGTGTGTGTATGGAATGAGCTTCCAGAGGAAGTGGTGGAGGCTGGTATAATTACAACATTTAAAAGGCATCTAGGTGGGTATATGATAAGGGAGGGTTGAAGAGTGATATGGGCCAAGTGCTGGCAAATGGGACTGGAATAATTTAGGAAATTTGGTTGGCATGGACGAGTTGGAGCACAGGGTCTGCTTCGGTGCTGTACAACTCTATGACTAAAGTTGAATGGAGGTCATGTCCTGAAGTAGATTGACAACTGGTTGGCTGACAGGAAGCAAAGGGTAGAAATAAACAGATCTTGTAACTTGTAGGTTCTTGTCAGCTGTAACACGGGTTGGGTTCTGGTTAGCTGAATTGGCTGGATGGCTGATTTGCAACATAGAGTGAAGCAGCAGCATAGGTTCAATTCCTGCAGTGGCTGAGGTTATCGTGAAGGACTCTCCTTCTCAACTTTGCCCCTCGCCTGAGGCATGGTGACCTTCGGGTTAATCCACCAGCAATCGTGTCTTCATAATGAGCGAGCAGTCTATTGCTGTTTTAACACTACGGTCATTTTACTCTAGCTCCCACGTCAATTTAGCTTTTAAATTGTCTTGATCTGCCTTTTCAGGACGTTTGATTGCCCTATACCATTGACATGATGTGGGAGGTTAACAGTGTGGAAAGCTTGGTGATCTTCTGAAATTGACATTTTGCTTAGTTGACTCTGCACTTCATTGATGTGTTCGTACTTGTGCACCTTTGAGGTGTGGTATTGCACTACCTTGTTGGTCACCTGTGGTTTGTTCTGGATCTGGCTTGGACTTGGGAATCAGCCCACTGTCCCTGGATTCCACGTGATGTGCAGATATCAGAAAAGGCTGGACCTGATTTTGGGCAGGTGGGACAAGCCATGACTGTTAACAGATTTTGTTTGGTGTGCTTTGCTGACAATGGAAGTAGTGTTGGCTGCACCTAAAGCATGTAATTGTTTTGGGCTGCCATTATAGCTTAATACTTGGATCCATCTTCAAGTAATGCATAAGTGGGCATATGATGTGCTCATACTTATGTCATCCCCCATAACAAAAGAAATTGGACATGGATATCACGATATTGAAGAATCTAATAGACATTATTACAACTGACTGTTAGATACAAACATTATATTCCTCAGGCACATTGTTTCAGGTCTAACCTAAAGCTATTAGTTACAACAGAAAACAGCATTTTTCCAGTCGTGTGTCGTACTGCAGGAGATCCCAGCAGGAGATAGAATATGACCTTTATAACCTCAGGTCACATACTGTGGTGATATCATGAGCATGTTTCTTAAAGTTAAAAATCACACAACACCAGATTATAGTCCAACCGGTTTATTTGGAAGCACTAGCTTTCGGAGCGTCACTCCTTCATCAGGTGATTGTGGAGGACACAATTCTAAGGCACAGAATTTATAGCAAAAATTTACAGTGTGATGTAACTGAGATTATACATTGAAAAAAACCTTGATTGTCTGTTGGGTCTTTGATCGAACAGATGAAAGATTCAACAGACAATCAAGGTTTTTTTCAATGTATAATCTCAGTTACATCACACTGTAAATTTTTGCTATAAATTCTGTGCCTTAGAATTGTGTCCTCCACAACCACCTGATGAAGGAGCGACGCTCCGAAAGCTAGTGTGCTTCCAATTAAACCGGTTGGACTATAACCTGGTGTTGTGTGATTTTTAACTCTGTACACCCCAGTCCAACACCGGCATCTCCAAATTATGTTTCTTAAAGGTTTACTGATATACTGACCGTGAGACTCAGTGCAACAGTGGCCAAACCGATTGAATCACAGCTTGCAAATCCTTCCAACACTGGCCATGGCAGGCACTAAGGGAGGGGGAGATTCCTGGTCAGCCATGAGATGGATAGAACCTTGGAGTCTCTACCATCACCAGCAAAAGCTCCAGGCTGCAACTTGTGTATAAAAGCCCAAGTTATGGTAGCAACTTCTACACAGTGGTTGGCTCAGTTGGCAGGACAGCAGATATGGATACTGGTGTTAGCAGCAAGGCGTTCAACCCCCCCCAATGCATCAAGGGTTGACGGCTAATTGAAGGCGGGCTGTCACGGGATGTAAGTGTTAGGAATATTGTTGGAAATCCTACTCTCAAGTTGCTGAGGCGAACGATGACTGGATTAATTGTAAAACATTTTCCCCAGCACCTGCTCTGGGGGAAGACAGATAGTTACAGTTCATCTATACAAATGGTCTTTCCTTGTTCTTAAGAATTTGAAAAGAAAACACACAGGCTGAAGTCCACTGGGCGCTACAGCATTGCTGCCTTTCCTCAAGATTAAAAAAAACTCTTGACGTGACTAGACTTGATGCAAACAAGAAAGCAAGAATTTGCATTTCAGTCACGCCTTTCTGAACCCCTGGGCATTCCCAAAATGCTTCTCAGCCGATGTATCTTTGAAGTGCTATAATGTCAGAGATACAGTAGCCAATTTGAACATAGTAAGTTTCTACAAACAGGAATGCAATAGTGAGCATATCATCCCCTTAAATCATGATTGAGGTATAAAAATTGTCTCTTCCCAAGAGTGGCTATGGAATGTTTTATATCCACCTGAGAGGGCAGATGGGTTGCAATTCTCATGGCAGCTACTTCTGCAATAGAGTGTTAACATGAGCCTACTTTGACTGATTCAAAGACAAATATGCTCCCACCTAACTGTTTTATGATTGGATATGATCAGGGACATATGAGTATATTTGCCAAACACTAAGTCTGCTTGCTGGTATTAGTCTAGCCTCTGATACCATGTCCTAGGCAGTAGGTAGGCAGCATCCAACGAGCAGGGGAATTGACGTTTCGGGCAGATTCCTGAAGAAGGGCTCATGCCCGAAACGTCGATTCTCCTGTTCCTTGGATGCTGCCTGACCTGCTGCGCTTTTCCAGCAACACATTTTTCAGCTCTGATCTCCAGCATCTGCAGTCCTCACTTTCTCCTAGGCAGTAGATAAGCAAAATTTACAAAAATAGTAAATAGGGTTCTTCTGGCTACTTTACATGGCTACATGTAAGATATATGATTATCTTGAGACCCATCAGTTACAACTTAAGTGTAAGTACAGAGTCGAAGAGTGTGGTGCTGGAAAAGCACAGCCGATCAGGCAGCATCCGAGGAGCAGGAGAATCGATGTTTTGAGCATGAGCTCTTCATCAGGAACGCTTATGCTCATGATTTGGAGGTGCCGGTGTTGGACTGGGGTGTACAAAGTTAAAAATCACACAACACCAGGTTATAGTCCAATAGGTTTAATTGGAAGCACACTAGCTTTCAAAGTGTTGCTCCTTCATCAGGTGATAGTGGAGGGCTCAATCCTACAGAATTTATAGCAAAAATTTACAATGTGATGTAACTGAAATTATACATTAAAAAATTGATTGTTGAGTCTTTCATCTGTTTGAATACCATGATAGTTTCACTTCTTTCATGTGTAAATCACGTGAGCTTATGCTCAAAACGTCGATTCTCCTGCTCCCCAGATGCTGCCTGACCGGCTGTGCTTTTCCAGCAACACACTCTTCGACTCTGATCTCCAGCGTCTGCAGTCCTCGCTTTCTCCCTGAAGTGTAAGTGCAGTACAACCTCGGTTATCCCAACGTCAATTATCCAAATTTCGGATTATCTGAACAAGATCCCAAGGTCCCGTAATCAGTCATCTGAGCAATCAGTTATCCAAACAAAATACACCCCGCCCGGCTCATTCAGATAATTGAAGTTGTCCTGTACGTGCTGGTGGGGTGGAAGGGTGTTTTTCTAGTGGTGTTCCACAGGGATCAGTCTTAGGCCCGCTGCTGTATTTATGGATGATCTGGGGGAAAATGTGAATGGTTTGATTAGTAAGTGTGCAGATGACACGAAGTTACTGACAGTGCCGACGATTGTGAAAGGACACAACAGAATATCAATAGATTGGCGACAAAGGCATGGAAATGGCAGACGGAGTTTAATCCAAATAAATGGGCCGAGCGGTGGGCGTGATCTGTGTGGACTTCAGTAAGGCGTTCAACAAGGTTCCCCATGGGAGACTGGTTAGCAAGGTCAGATCTCATGGAATACGGGAGAATTAGCTATTTAGATACAGAACTGGCTTAAAAGTAGAAGACAGAGGGTGGTGGTGGAGAGTTGTTTTTCAGACTGGAGGCCTGTGACCAGTGGAGTGCCACAAGGATCGGTGCTGGGTCCACTACTTTTCGTCATTTATGTAAATGATTTGGATGCGAGCATAAGAGGTATCGTTAGTAAGTTTGCAGATGACACCAAAATTGGAGGTGTAGTGGACAACGAAGAAGGTTACCTCAGATTTTGGGTGGCACGGCGGCACGGTGGCACAGTGGTTAGCACTGCTGCCTCACAGTGCCAGAGACCCGGGTTCAATTCCCGCCTTAGGCGACTGACTGTGTGGAGTTTGCACATTCTCCCCGTGTCTGCGTGGGTTTCCTCCGGGTGCTCCGGTTTCCTCCCACAGTCTAAAGATGTGCAGGTCAGGTGAATTGGTCATGCTAAATTCCCCGTAGTGTTAGGTAAGGGATAAATGTAGGGGTATGGGTGGGTTGCGCTTCGGCGGGTCGGTGTGGACTTGCTGGGCCGAAGTGCCTGTTTCCACACTGTAAATAATCTAATCTAATCTAATCTAAAATGGGAGGCAGTGCATTTAGGTGTGAATCGTACTGTAAATGGCAGAAACCTCAGGAACATTAGCTTACAAACTGTGCAGGTCCACAGTTCCCTAAAAGTAACAACACCAGTGACCAAGGTGCTTAAGAAGGCATCTGGCATGCTGACCTTCATCAACCGGGACATGGAGTACAAGAGTTGGCAAACCATGTTGTAGCTTTATAAACCTCTTGTTAGGCTGCATTTGGAGTATTGTGCGCAGTTTTGATCGCCACACCACCAGAAGGACGTGGAAGCTTTGGAGAGAGTGCAGAGGAGGTTCACCAGGATGCTGCCTGGCCTCGAAGGCATTGGCCAATGAGGAAAGGTTACTAAAGGCTAGGCTTGTTCTCACTGGAAAGACGGCGGCTGAGAGGAGATCTGATCGAGGTCTACACAATTGTGAGGAGCAGAGATAGGGTGGATTAGTCAGAGGCTTTATCCCCAGGGTTGAAGTTTCAATTACAAGGGGGGGGGCACAGATTTAAGGTGAGAGAGGGAAAGTTTAAAGGGGATGTATGAAAGATGTTTTTCACACAGAGGGGGCAGGAGTTTGAAATGCACTGTCAGACGATGTATTGGAAGCAGGGACGTTGGTAACATTTAAGTGGCATCTGGATGGTTACATGAATAGGGAGGGAACAGACCAAATAAGGGCAGAAAGTTTGTCTTTTACTTTAGTTAGGGCATGATGATCAGCACAGGCTTGGAGGGCCGAAGGGCCTGTTCCTGTGTTGTCGTTCTCTTTCGCTCTTTGTACTTCAGCTACACACTTTTAATACTAAGAGTAACAACTCTGGAACTGGTTAGCGCTTTCCAGGAGTAGTTCGATGTAACCTGATAGGTGGAGCTTATCTTGTGATTCCATTTAGCCCTTTCAGACCTTAAACAACACCAACCACTTGTGGGACACAGTAAACAAGGGCATACATTCCTGTTACTTGAAGAGTGATCCTACTGGCCAGTTTTCCATCCCTTTGTAACCTAATCAGCCATTTGGTTTGAATTGAGTAATACTTAGCAGAGAACCCAACCTTGTTCTATTTAATGTCTGTGCCCTTCCAGTCAGCAGTAAAGGCCTGTGAACCTGTTAGGGTTAATTCTGCTGCGAGCTGTTGTTGCTGTTCATGATTAGGAGCCAAGTCTTGCAAGTACAGAGATCCTCAATCAGGCTAATGAGGCTGTAGTGATCTTGTTGTGCTCCCACATCTGGAACTAATTTGTGTATTTTTCAGGCCGTTTTTCTGGAACTTTGGAAAGAAAGCTGCAATCCAGCAGAGGGGCGTGAGGGGCTGTCGTGGGGAGGGGAAGGAACTGGCGCAGACAACCCTCCAGGTGGGATGGCTTGGCAGATGAGCGAGATGCCCTCCTTTTTTTTCCTGTCTATCTCTCTCTCTCACACACACACAAAACCTGGAGTCCCACTGAACTTGTAAACTCTCCTGCAGTTGTCACGAGCTTGTTGCTCATTTAAAAAATCTGTTTTCTGTTTCTGTATCTCTCTCAAGGACATTTCTTGAGCGCAGTTAATTTGCCCGGACTTATGATTTGGGTCCTCATCATTTGACTTTCATTAGAACTATTGCAGAGAAAAGACAAGGGTGGGAATTGAATGTCAGGCTGTCTTCAGCTCTTCGCCTGAGAGACACTGATTCCTGTTTTGGCCTGACTGTCATTTGCTTGGCTGTTCCACTACAGGAAGCATCACAGCCAATAGAATTTCACTCCTCAATCGTTTTTCTTGCATCAAGCCCCGAAAGAAGGGTGTGTCATAAAATATGAAGGCTCTCAGGTATGGATTTTATTCACCCAGTTCTCTTTCCTACTGAGGTCTTTGAATAGAGGGATCGTGGAGATGAATGCAGATGGGTGTATTAATTCAAATTTTAAATGTAGTGTCGATCTCGCTGTCCGTGCACCTTCTCTGCAGCAGTAACATCATATTCCCCGCTCTATTCTATCACCCTATGATCTTACCATAGAGTCCCTGCTATGTAGAAACAGGCCCAACAAGTCCACGCCGACCCTCTGAAGAGTATCCCCCCCAGACCCATTCCCCTGTAACCCTGCATTTCCCATGGATATTACACCCAGCCACCACACACCTGGACACCATAGCCAATTTAGCGTGGCCAATCCTACACCCTGACCTGCACATCTTTGGACTGTGGAAGGAAACCAAAGCCCCTGAAAGAAACCCACGCAGACACGGGGAGAATGTACAAACTCCACACAGACAGTTGCCTGAGGCTGGAATCGAACCCAGGTCCCTGACGCTGTGAGGTAACAGTGCTAACCACTGGGCCATCATGCCTCCCAAAGATCATACCATCTTGTGAATGTTCTTGTAAATCTTTTCCGAACCCTTCCAAGTTTCAAAATATCTTCCCGAAAGCCGGGAGGCCAGAGCTGAATGCAATACTCCTGTACAGCTGCAACATGACAACGCAACAATGCGCTGACCAATAAAGGAGAGCATACCAAATGCCTTCTTCACTATCCTATCTACCTGCAACTTCACCTTCAACGAATTATGAACTTGTACCCCAAGGTCTCTTGGCTCAGCCATACTCCCCAGGACCTTACCGGCAAGTGTATAAGCCCTGCCCTGATTTGCCTTTCCAAAATGCAGC
The DNA here is from genome assembly GCF_004010195.1 of Chiloscyllium plagiosum. NCBI lineage: Eukaryota > Metazoa > Chordata > Chondrichthyes > Orectolobiformes > Hemiscylliidae > Chiloscyllium > Chiloscyllium plagiosum. The sequence continues at coordinate 2,806,953 of NC_057754.1, forward strand.
ACCTCACTTCTATCTAAATTAAACTCCATCTGCCACACCTCGGCCCATTGGGCCACCCGATCATTAAAACCACAGAAGGACTGGGAGTAAACAGACTCCAGCATTTAGATTAAAAATCTGTCTATCTCAGCCTTGAATATACTTAACAATCCAGGCTTGGCAGCCCTCTGAGGGAAAGAATTCACTACCCTCTAAAAGAAAAAGAAAGCCTCTTAATCCTTGTCTTAAATGAGTAACCCCTTACTCTGAGTTAATGTTCTCTAGTCCCAGACTCTCCCACAAGGGGAAACAACCTCTCTGCATCTACTCTGTCGAGCCCCTCGAAGAAACTTATATATTTTGATAAGGTCTGTTTCCTTCTAAACTTCAGTGAGTACAAACCCGATCTATTCCACTTTCCTTCATATGACGGTCCTTCCACACCTTCATTCAACTGAGTGAATCTTCTCTAGACTGCCTCCAATGACCATGTATCTTCCCTTTCGTTGAGGGAACCCAAACTGTTCTGGCTGTGACCTTGCATAATTTTAGCAAAACCTCTCTATTTTTATATTCCATTCTCCTCGGAATGGAGACCAACATTCCATTAGACTTCTCTATTAGCCTCTGGCAATTGGATGACAGCGTTTTACGATGCAAGCACTCGGATCGCCAGTCCCTCCAGCTTTCTGCAGTCGGTCCCCATTTAAATCATACGCAGCTGTATTCTTGCCATATTTCCTCACATTATATTCCATCTGCCAATTTTTTTCCCACTCACTTAACCTGTGTCATCCTCCTCACCTATTTTTGTATCAGCTGCAAATCTGATACGATACATTCACTTCTGTCATCCAAGTTATTAACATATATTGATCCCTGAGGCACCCTGCTAGTTATAGGTTGTCATCCTGAAAATGATTCTTTATCCCAACTGCGTCTTCTGTTAGTTTGCCAATCCTCTATGCATTTTAGTACACTACTTCCAATACTATGCACACATTTAACATGTCGTGCCAAATCTACATGTCATCCATGCCAAAACTACATGAACGTGTTATGTTCTGTGATTGAAATGTGTTGCTGGAAAAGCGCAGCAGGTCAGGCAGCATCTAGGGAACAGGAGAATCGACGTTTCGGGCATTAGCCCTTCTTCAGGATGTTCTGTGAGTGCCTCCTTTATAATAGACACTAATGGCTTCCCAGTGACTGATTAGATTAGATTCCCTACAGTGTGGAAACAGGCCCTTCGGCTCACCGAGTCCACACCGACCCTCCGAAGAGCAACCCACCCAGACCCGTTCCCCTACATTTACCCCTGCACCCAATACTACGGGCAATTTAGCACGGCCAATCCACCCAAACCTGCACATTTTTGGACTGTGGGAGGAAACCGGAGCACCCGGAGGAAACCCACGCAGACACGGGGAGAATGTGCAAACTCCACACAGACCATTGCCCGACCCGGGTCCCTGGCGCTGATGAGGCAGCAGTGCTAACCACTGAGCCACCATGCTGCCCCACCACCCCCGATGTTAAGCTAACTGGCCGATAGTTGCCTGAACCTTTTGTCATCCTCTCTTTTTTGAATAAGGGTGCTACGCTGGCAGTTTTCCAGTCGTCTGGGATTTTTCCAGAATCTAAAGATTCTTGGAAAATTACTCCTGGTGCATTTCACTATTTCTGTTGCGACTTCCTTTAAAATCCGAGCTTGCAGCCCATCAGGTTGGAGGGCCTACTCAGACTTTAACCCTATTGGTTTCCCTAGTACTTTTTCTCTAGTGATTGATGTTGGGATTATTTCCTTCCCTCCTTTAGACCCTTGATTATTTTGTGATTTTCGGAAGCATTCAAAAGAGGTTTACCAGGACGTTGCCGGGTAAGGAAGGTTTGAGTTATAAGGGGAGGGGGGGGGGGGGGGGGGGGGGGGGGGGGGGGGGGGGGGGGACTTGTTTAGTTTGGGATAACGTTCAGCGTGAACTGAAAGGGTTGAACTGAACGGTCTGTTTCTCTGTTGTATGACTCTTTGACTCTATGACAAGACATCAGTGAAAAGTGAAACAAAGTCTTTATTCAACTCTTCTGCCACACCCACTGATCCTCTCCGCCTTTCCCGTAGCCTTTATACAATCTCACCTGACCACTGCACCCTCTTCCCCCAACCTCTATTTCCTCTTTCCTCAGTCTTATAGCATTTCCTCTGACCACTGAGACTCCTTCCCAGCATTTACTCCCCCTCCCTCAGATGGACCCTCCATCTTCAACTTCTACTGCCAACTCTCTGACCTTTATCCCTCACTTCCCAATCTGAACACACTCCTTCTCCAGCATCTGCTATCACTTCCTCAGCCTCTGTACACTCTCCAAACCTTAAACCCCTCCCAAATCTCTTCTATACCCTGTACTATTCATTTATTGATTAATCGTTGTCACATGTACCTAAGTACAGTGAGTTTTGTTTGGTGAGCAGCAAAGGCAGATCATAACAAACAAGTTCATACAGATGCTTAGTTAAAAATCACACAATACTAGGTTATAGTCCAACAGGTTTATTTGGAAGCACTAGCTTTCGGAGCGCCGCTCTTTCATCAGTTGACAATCAGGAGCGTCGCTCCGAAAGCTAGTGTGCTTCCAATTAAACCTGTTGGACTATAAGCTGATGTTGTGTGATTTTTAACTTTGTATACCCCAGTCCAACACCCACATCTCCGAATCATGACTAATACAGATGCTTAAACAGATGCTTAGACAGATTGAAGCATTACCAATACACAGGAGATGTAAAAAGGAAGGTCAACATTAGATCTGAAATTAGAGAGGTCCATTCAGCACTCTGATGTCAACAGGGAAGAAGCTGGTCCTGAACCTGTCGGTGCATGTGTTCAAGCTTCTGCCTGTTGGAAGAGAGCATTACTGAGGGGGGGGGGGGGGGGGGGGGGGGCGGGGATCTTTGATGACATTGGCAGCTTTTCCATGGCAACAAAAAGTGTGAATAAAGTCCATGGATGGAAGATTGGCTTCCATTATGGTCTGGACTGCGGGCACAACTTTGTGTAGTTTCTTAAGTTCCTGGGCAGACTGCTTGCCACACAAGCTGTTATGCACCTGGGTAGAACGCTTTCTGTGGGGCATCAATAGAAGTTGGTGAGGGTCCCAAACTTCATAAGCCTCCTGAGGATGGAGAGGCGTTGCTGTGCCTTCCTGACTGTTACACCTACGTGGGAGCCCCAGAACAGATTGTCAGTTATCGTCACTCTTGACGCTCTCGACTCTCTCTCCACCTTGGCTCCATTGATGTAGATGGAGGAGTGACCTCCTCCTTTCTTCCTGAAGTCAATGATCAGCTCTTTTGTTTTGCTAACATCGGGCGAGAGATTGGTACGATTGCACCATGACACCAAGCACTCAATCTCCTCATTCATTCATTGTTTGACATCCGGCCTACAACTGTGGTGTCAGGAGCAAACTTGTAATTGGCGTTTGTATGAAATTTGGTGGCACAGTTACTCCCACCAGCCCAAGCCTCCTTCCCTATCCCTTATCCCATTCGGCCTCTGCTTACTTCCTCCAGGCTCCGCTCCTCTTCCCTCACTGTCTCCCCCCTCACTTTCCAGCCTTGAACCCTTTCCCATTCTTCCTCAATCTCTCACCGCCCAACCTCGATATGTTCTGGTTCACTTGAACCCTCATCGTTCCTTTTTGTAAAGCAATGAGCCTGAAGTCTTGGCTTCTGCGGTGTCTCATTCTGTGGAACCCTTCCCTCTGCCATGTAGGTTACGTGGGTGAGGGCCCCTGTGTTAGCTCTCCATCTCTGGAGAACCAATCTAGGTGAGGTTCAGCCAGCTTCTCTCTTCTCTGTTTTATCCCTCCACTCCCCTCACCTTCAGGCAGATCATTAATGGTAGAAAAAACAGTATCAATCTTTGATATCAGCTACATATCTGAAGCTGGCATTGCCACAAGATTAAATCTGTAATCCATGGGGTGGGATTCACCTGCCTTACTATCCCCAACATCCAGACAGGATGCTTACTGGGTGCATCTATAAAAACTCGTAAGAGTCTTTATGGACACGCCAAATTTCCTTAGCCTCCTGAGGAAGTAGAGACGTTGTTGTGCTTTCTTGACCATTGCGTCAATGTGGGTGGACCAGGACAGATTGTTGGTGATCATCATGCCCAGGAACCTGACGCTCTGTGCCATCTCTACCTCAGCAACATTGATGCAGACAAGAGTATGCCCACCCCTCCGCTTCCTGAAGGCAATGACCAGCTCCTTCATTTTGCTGGCATTGATGGAGAATAAAGCTCCCTCTGCACTGTCTCCATCGAACACTCCCAGGACTGGGCCGGAGCAGGGCTAGATACAGAGTCAAGCTTCCCCTTTCAAATTTCTTTGCCTCAGCTCTCTCAGCACCAACAGAGAAACCCACATCAGTTTCCCAAGCCATCCACTCACCACTCTGAGTGTGAGTGCTGATGGGATCTAGTACCAAATCTCGAACAGTTTTGCGCTTAATGGCAACATTGATGCTGCCCTCAACTGTTTAACATTGCATTTGCAATTCTCCAATCAGACAGGGCTTTAATCCCGAAGTACTGAGCAGATGAGAGTCGAGCTGATGTTGAGGGTGATGGGGGGGAGCTGTGGATTGTGAAAATTTTTTTTTTAGATTAGATTACTTACAGGAAACAGGCCTTTCGGCCCATCAAACCCACACCGACCCATTCCCCTACATTTGCCCCTTCACCTAACACTATGGGCAATTTAGCGTGGCCTATTCACCCTAACCTGCATATGTGGGAGGAAACCGGAGCACCCGGAGGAAACCCACGCAGACATGGGGAGAATGTGCAAACCACACACAGAGTCGCCTGAGGCGGGAATTGAACCCGGGTGTCTGGCGCTGTGAGGCAGCGGTGCTAACCACTGTGCCACCGTGCTGCCCAAAATGATGATTTTGAGTTCACGGGGAAGTAAAAACATTCTGCCAATGACTGGCAAGTGTGCAGGAGCTTGACAAAGGCAAAATAAGGCTAAACTGCATTGCCCTCTGCAGCTGAATAGCCTTATTCTGGCCTGCACCATTCAGGCTGTTGAACAATGGGCACTGGGTGAGCATCCAGGGGCACTGTTTATTGCCCAGGAGTCAGAGTCTTAAAATGAGGAAGCATGAGTCAGGCTGTTGGGAAAGATACTTTAAAAAAAACACAGCAGGCTCTTGTTGTATTTTAGTCCAGCTCATTCTGCGGTCACCTGCTTGCTATTCTATAGCTAATTTGATCTGAAGTTGCCTTGGAAATGGCCGTATCAGCTGAAAGTTTGAGCTACAGGAATTTTTAGAAATTAAAAAAAGGGCACCGCCCTTTCTGCACTCGAGGCGTGTGGTGGCTGAGTCATTCTTGGGTGTGTCCCGAGGAGGCTGAACGGAAGATGAAAGGGCTGGGATTGGAGCCACATATCGAGTCTAACAGGCTGGAAGATTTGCTGGGAGGAGGGAGATTTTGGAATTTGCATCTGTGTCTGGGTAAAACCAGAGAGAGTCCTGATTGACTCTGCCCAGAAACCAAAGCACTGAGAGAGATGTAGAGTCATGCAGCGTGGAAACAGGCCCTTCGGTCCAACTCGTCCATGCCGACCAAGTTTCCCAAACTAAACTAGTCCCATTTGCCCGCATTTGGCCAACATCCCTCCAAACCTTTCCTATTCCTGGGAGTTGCAGTGGGAGAGGGACTCCCTGAGATTATTGTAGAGAGAGGAGGAAAACTTCTTCAAGGCTCCTTGGATGCTGCCTGAACTGCTGTGCTCTTCCAGCACCACTCATCCAGAAACTGCTTTCCAGCATCTGCAGTCGTTGTTTTTACCCTTTCCCATTCCTGTTCCAGTCCAAATATCTTTTGGTTGTAACTGTATCTTCATCTACCACTTCCTCTGGCAGTTCATTCCACACACGAACCACCCTCTGTGTGAAAAACTTTCCCCTCACATCCCTTTTAAATCCTAGTTAGCTTAAAAACATGCCCTCTCGTTTCGAACTCCTCAAGGGAAAGGACCATTGCTGTTCACCTTATCCGTGCCCCTCATAATTTTTAGAAACCTCTAGAAGGTCACCCCTCAACCTCCTACGCTCCAGTGATCTTCAATAGACAATAGACTATAGGTGCAGGCTATTCTGCCCTTTGAGGCTGCACCACCATTCATTATGATCATGGCTGATCATCCTCAATCAGTATCAGGGATCTATGGACAAGCACTTTTTTTTAAATTTCAAAAATATACTTTATTCATAAAATAATTTGATGGTCTGTACAGTTGGTCATGCCATACATATGTAAACATGTACATACAGAGATCAGAATTTATCATTTTTATACAGGTCTGTACATTTTTCGATCATATGCCCATATAATTAGCTGAGGCGTCAGCAGAGCCCAAATGACTGCGTGGGCCCCCTGTTCTTCGTTGGGCAGGCAGACTTTACACAGTGGTCTTTCCCCACCGCGCCTTGGCGGCAGCTGCCCCAAGCTTCAGCGCGTCCCTCAACACGTAGTCCTGGACCTTGGAATGTGCCAGTCTGCAGCACTCAGTCGGGGTCAACTCCTTCAGCTGGAAGACCAGCAGGTTTCGGAGCGTCCTTCACCGAGTTGATGATCCTCCAGGCACAGTTGATGTTCGTCTCGGTGTGCGTCCCGGGGAACAGGCCGTAGGGCACGGAGTCCCGCGTCACGGGATCGCTGGACAAGCACCCCCAAGATGCCTCTTCTCCTGGTGTCCAACCATTCCTTGAGTACTCCCCTGTCTTGCTCCTTCTCCCAAAGTGTGTCACCTCATATTCATCAGAGTTCATTTCCATCTGCTACCGGTCTACCTATTTGACCAACCTGTTTCTGTCTTCCTGTTACCTAACGTCTTCTTTCTCGTTGTCAACCGCCTGGGCAGTCATCCGCAAACGTATTTATTATCCTCCGGACATTCTCATCTACATCATTTGGGAATATTGCAAATAGTAAGGAACCCACAAGCCACTTAGTATTTGTGATCGATTTGCGTGGCACCCTCTTCTGGCACCAAGGGACACTAACGGAGAATGCATGCTGACTCCAAGGACTGGTCGTGTGGACAGGATTGAGGGCAAAATGAGGGGGCGGGGGGGGGGGGAAGTTTCAATGAGGTTCGGTCCCCGAGTTTCAGTCTGGACCCTCAGTCGCACCTGCCAGCTCACCCCTTTTTACCCTCCCCTGTCCCAGGTCCCAACAAGCACCACTCTCCCATTGAGGTAGGAATCCCACAGGGGCTGCCTCTTCCAAGCCCCCCATCTCAGGTGAACGATTGTTTCCCCCAGTGAAAAACTGTCTGACCGTTTGGCATTGGAAGGAATCACGCTGGATTGCATGGAGGACTGGGAGTGGATGGACCAGTTTAACCTTCAGGCCTGGCCCTTTTAGAAGTGGCGGATTGAGCATGGAGTGGGGTTTAGACGTTCCCAGTAATCCCTCCCACTTCAGGCTGATTGATCCTCACAGGCACTGAGGCTTGCTGTAGTAACCTCAAAGGCTTTACCTGTTCAGTACAGGCCTGTAGGCTGTTCAATGCAACATTGATCTCCTACCTACAGTGCACTTCCTATTGGGTAATCAACATTCACAGTGACTAGAGGATCAGACCCTAACTCGTTGCCCTCCCCACTGGTCACTTAGCACTGGATCCTACAACAAAGGGCCTAGAGTGAGATCAGCTAATGCATTACACAGGCTGCATAGTGAAGCTCAGGCCTGCTATGTGTTATGATCACGTTCCAGAATCTTCTGAGATGAAAATGGGACCAGATCAGTTTAGGAAACCTGGTTGATGTGGACGGGTTGGGTCGAAGGGCCTGTTTGAGTTCTGTATACCTATGGGACTCTATGATTAGATTAGATTCCCGACAGGGTGGAAACAGGCCCTTTGGCCCAGCAAGTCCACACTGACCCTCCGATGAGTAACCCACCCAGACCCATTTCCCTCTGACTGATGCACCAAACACTACGGGCAATTAAGCATGGCCAATTCACGTGACCTGCACATCTTTGGACTGTGGGAGGAAACCGGAGCACCCGGAGGAAACCCACACAGACGTGGGGAGAATGTGCAAACTCCACACAGACAGTCACCCGAGGCGGGAATTGAACCTGGGACCCTGGTGCTGTGAGGCAGCAGTGTTTGGGTGACTGTTTGTGTACATGCAGCACCAGGAGAAAGTGAGGACTGCAGATGCTGGAGAAGGGTGCCTGCTGAAGGGCTTATGCCCGAAACGTCGATTCTCCGGCTTATCGGATGCTGCTTGACCTGCTGTGCTTTCTCCTGGGCCGTGAAGTGGGGATAGGTGAACACAAGTAGAGAGTACGGCCTGGTTGGTCGATGGGAGGAAAGAATCTGGTTAATAGTGGAAGGAAAGGTCAATTAGAGGGATGGAAGGGAGGGAGAGCAGCTGGGAAAGGAGTCAGAGGAATGGGAAGGGAGGTTATTTGAAATTGTGGCCCTCAATGTTGAGTCCTCCAGACTGTAGGTTACCCACACAGAAGATGAGGAGTTGCCCCTTCAATTTGCGGTCTGATTCGTTGTGGCAATGGAGGAGGTCGAGGATGGTCATGTCGGTAAGGGAGTGGGAAGGGGAATTAAAATGGACAGTGCCTCGGAGGTTTTTGTGGGCCCGTCTGAGATGCTCAGCGAAACGTGCCCTGAGTTTAAGTTTGGTCTCCCCAATGTAGAGAAGACCACATCGGGAGCACCAGTTACGGTGGCTCAGTGGTTAGCGCTGCTGCCTCACAGCGCCAGGGACCCCGGTTCAATTCCCGGCTTGGGCAACTGTCTGTGTGGAGTTTGCACATTCTCCCCAGTGTCTGCGTGGGTTTCCTCCGGTTTCCTCCCACAGTCCAAAGATATGCAGGTTGAATTGGCCATTGCTAAATTGTCCATAGTTTTAGGTGCATCAGTCATGGGTAAATGTAGGGGAATGGGTGGGTTGCTCTTCGGAGGGTCAGTGTGGATTTGTTGGGTCGAAGGGCCTGTTTCCACACGAAAGTTGGGAAAGGGAGGCTTTTTGAAATTGGAGAACTAATGTTGATTCCTCTGGGTTGTAAGCTACCCCAGGCAAAAGATAATTATTTGTTCCTCCAATTTGCAGTCTGATTGCTTGTGGCAATGGAGGAGGCTGAGGATGGTCATGTCAGAGAGGGAATAGGAAGGGGAATTGAAATAGGCAGTGACTGGGAGGCCAGGTCCGCCTTTGTGAGCATGGCTGAGATGCTCAGCAAAACATGCCCTTAGTTTACATTCGGTCTCACCAATGCAGAGAAGACCACAGCGGGTGCACTGGGTACAACAAACTAGGTTGGAGGAGAGGCAGGTGAACCTCTGTCTGACCTGGAAGGACTGGGGTCCTGCATGGAAATGACAGGCGTGGTGTGTCGGCAGATTTTGCATCTTTTACGTTTGCATGGGAGGGTACCAGGGTTTTGTTGGGGGAGTAGACGGTAGGTGTGAAGAGTGGTGAAAACCAAGGATTGGCAAAGGGAACGGTCCTTGTGGAAGGCAGAGAGGGGTAGGGAGGGGAAGGTGTTCTTGGTGGTGGGATCTAATTGGAGTTGGCGGAAGTGTTTCGGGATGATACATTGGATGTGGAGACTGGTTGGGTGGGTCGGTGAGGGAAGGGGACCCTGTCTTTATTGTGTTTAGATGGGGGCGAGGTTTGGAGCAGTGGAGCAGGGAATGGAGAAGGTGTGGTGCAGGACTGTCTAGATGACAGAGGGGGTAAAGCACGTTGTTCAAAATAGGTGGACATCTGGGCTGCCTGGGCGTGGAATGTCTCCTCGTCCGAGCAGATGCAGAGGAATTGGGAGAACGGGATTGTGTTCTTGCAGGATACTGGGATGGAGGAGGTGTAGGTAAAAACAATGACTGCAGATGCTGGAAACCAGATTCTGGATTAGTGGTGCTGGAAGAGCACAGCAATTCAGGCAGCATCCGAGGACAGGCAAAATCGACGTTTCGGGCAAAAGCCCTTCATCAGGAATAAAGGCAGAGAGACTGAAGCGTGGAGAGATAAGCTAGAGGAGAGTGGGGGTGGGGAGAGAGTGGCATAGAGTACAATAGGTCAGGGGGGAAGGAGATGAAGGTGATAGGTCAGGGAGGAGAGGGTGGAGTGGATAGGTGGAAAAGAAGCTGGGCAGGTCGGACAAGTCCGGACAAGTCAGGGGATCGAGTTGCTTTACCTCTTAATTTACATGCAGCCTACCGCTTATCCTTAAAGATTGATACTGTAAAAGTAAGATTAATTTTTTTTATATACTTACCTTAATGTGCACCAAGGAGGAACTAGTGTTTGTATCAGTCCTTAGCATTTCTGTGGGACACTGGAAGCATCAACCATCCCAGTTTGTGATCGTCTGTCCCTATCACAGATCCTTCCTGAGCAATGCTGCCTGTGTCGCATAGTTTGCTGTTCACCTTTACTTCCCAGATTGGTGCCTTAATGTGTACTGTATGTGTCTGCAGCCCACTGGTCATTTTAAAATGAGGTCCCTCTGTTAAAGAGGAAGCAATCATTCCCATGATCAATTTTTATTGGCCTCAACCAATTTCTACCCTTCAAACTAAAATGGAAATTGCTGTCTGGTTGTGAAAGCAAGTAACATGGTGAGATGAAGAAACTTCAGTAAGGTTGAGGAAGACACTTGGAGCACAGAGCTGACAGATGAAATCCCCTGAAGGACAAGAAGCAGGTGTGCTGGCTGTGGGCATATGCTTGATCGTAACTGGTTTAAATGCTTTTCTTTGAATCAAGGTCAATAATTCTACAGCCATTCTAGCTAATACTAGATTCATCACATCATAGAAATCCCTCAGGTACAGTTCAGGTTATGTTAGAATTAGAATTTGAATTAGCCTCATTGTCACATGTATTGAAATGAGTACAATGAAAGGTTTACAATTCACCACTTACAGCATCATGTTAGGTATAAAATATCTAAGTACAGATTCTTAAGTACAAATTCTTATGAAAAACAAATTAGAAAAAAAAAATGTCCAGTAGTACAGACCATAGAAATGAATTTGAAAAATAAGGAAATAAGAAGTTCAGCAAAACAATCTTTCCAACTCAGTTTAGGCCAAACGATCGCCATGCCAGGTTGTCGAGAAACGTTCAATGTTGATGTTGGGCTGAATATCAATTCTATTTCCATTGTCACCTGTTTCCTTTCAGTAGCTCAATCCAAATTAAAATCATTTTATTCAGTAAAATACCATTTACAGCAACTTGCGGCACGGTGGCCCAGTGGTTAGCACTGCTGTCTCACGGCGCCAGAGCCCCAGATTCAATTCCAACCTCAGGTGACTGTCTGTGTGGCATTTGCACATTCTCCCTGTGTCTGCGTGGGTTTCCTCCAGGTGCCCCGGTTTCCTCCCACAGTCCAAACTTGTGCAGATTAGGTGAATTGGTCACACTAAATAGCCCAGAGTGTTAGGTGTAGGGGAATGGGTCTGGTGGGCTGCTCTTCGGAGTGTCGGTGTGGACTTGTTGGGCCAAAGGGCCTGTTTCCACACTGTAAGTAATCTAATCAGAGAACTGAACACTCCACACAGACAAGGAATAACATTTGAAACAATTACTATTGATTTACCTGTGTAAACAATATTTAATTTTATGTATCAGCATTAACACATAATATAAAGCTGTAAACATATTTTATTTTGAAATAGGTAACTTAGTATGCAACAAACGTCTTGAATATTGCAGTGTGGGAAGAAGATGGGAGGAGGGATTGCTGTGCAATGGACTTGAACCAGTATCATTTCTGAGTTATCAATGATTGTTACTATCCATGTCTCAGATAATCAGATTCTTGGAAAATGATTACCAGCAAGATTCACTTCAACTTGTTGCTTGACAGGTCAGTGATGCATTGAAAACTTGCCTGATGTTCGGCAAATGGTTGATACGTTTCTGACACCCGTGAGTTTTAGACTGAGGTAAAAAGCATTCAGTACTTTGATTTTTTCTTAACCTTGCATAAATCTTTGAATTTTATTGTTATCTACATTTTAATTAATGGACAATATCTTTCTGAATCTGGGTTCACATGGCAAGTAATCATTGAATTAGACAGTAGGACTATTTGAATATTGCTGGAAAGAAAATATGAAAGAATCAAAGTTTTTCATTTTGCATTCGTGAGCACAAACACAAGAATGTGCAAATTTCAAATGCCTACAATAATTCAGATGCCTTGAGAAAAAGATGATGATTGGCTGACAAGTCAGTTTTGATTGGTTGAGGCATTGCTTCATGGAGAACCAACAGGAAAAATAGGTTCCCCAGGATTCCTGGCTGAGCAAAGCTTGAACAGATTCCTTGTGTTCAGTGAGAGCATGTGTCTGAGCATGATTGCATGCCGCTCCGATCAAGCATAAATAAGTCACATTACAAACTTAACTGATTATTTTAAATTGGTTGGGAGGAGAGCTATTTATTACCCAGTCCACTTTTGATGCTCTCTGGCAGCTTTGTTTTCTGGATGAGTTAGATGAAAAATCCTCAACCATTCCAATTCAAGATGAAGAACAGAAAGGCACCCAGCAAGTGTGGACTATCATCTGAATTGCTTAACTACTGAAAGACCTGTGTGTCACCACAATTGTCCTTCTGTGTTGGAGAGTGGACTCCATTCCATGATGCTGCGCAAAAATAAAGGAGGTTGCAACCACTGTGGCATTCGACCCTTTGTCATCATGAGAAAGGCCCTTGTTAGGATCATAGAACATAGAACAATACAGAGCACAACAGGCCCTTTGACTCTCGAGTTGCACTGACCTGTGAACTACTCTAAGTCCATCCCCCGCAACTATCCCATCATCATCCATATACTTATCCAAGGACTGTTTAAAAGCCCTTGTGTTCTGTTGTGGTTCTGTTCGCCGAGCTGGGAATTTGTGTTGCAGACGTTTCGTCCCCTGTCTAATTCAACCCAAACGCTGGGTCAGATATGTGGATGACACCTTTGTAATCATTAAAAACACAGAAATAGAGAACACACACCGGATCATCAACGCCACACTCACAGGAATCCGATTCACCAGAGAGTAAAAAATGGACAACCAACTCCCATTCCTAGACGTGATGGTACAGAGAACACCGAACGGAGAATTCACCACAAAGGTACACAGGAAAGCCACAC
>NC_057754.1:2821238-2839748 GCF_004010195.1 Chiloscyllium plagiosum
CCAGCCTCCTGCTTGTCCCTCCTGATGCTGCCTGGCTTGCTGTGTTCCCCCAGCCTCCTGCTTGTCCCTCCTGATGCTGCCTGGCTTGCTGTGTTCCCCCAGCCTCCTGCTTGTCCCTCCTGATGCTGCCTGGCTTGCTGTGTTCCCCCAGCCTCCTGCTTGTCCCTCCTGATGCTGCCTGGCTTGCTGTGTTCCCCCAGCCTCCTGCTGTCCCTCCTGATGCTGCCTGCCTTGCTGTGTAGCCCCAGCCTCCTGCCTGTCCCTCCTGATGCTGCCTGCCTTGCTGTGTTCCCCCAGCCTCCTGCCTGTCCCTCCTGATGCTGCCTGCCTTGCTGTGTTCCTCCAGCCTCCTGATTGTCAAACTTGGATTCCAGCATCTGTAGTTTTTATTTTGTCCCAACTCCTCCCAGGAGCAATCTTTATACCCTGATTGGCAGAGGGACTCTTGTGACATAGTGAAACAGTGGTAATGTCCCTACCTCTGAGCAAGGAGGCCCAGGTTCAAGTCCCATCTGCCCCAGAGGTGTATAATAATATATCTGAACAGGTTGATTTGAAAATATCTATCCTGAACTTAGATAAGCTACAGTGTGGAAACAGGCCCTTCGGCCCAACAAGTCCATTCCAACCCTCCGAACAGCAACCCACCCAGAGCCATTCCCCGACATTCAACCTGACTGATGCACCTAACACAACTTAGCATGACCAATTCACCTGGCCTGCACATTTTTTGAACTGTGGGAGGAAATCGGGGAGAATGTGCAGACTCCACACAGGCAGTCGCCCTGAGGTGGGAATTGAACCTGGGTCCCTGGCGCTGTGAGGTAGCAGTGCTAACCACTCAGCCACCGTGCCGCCCACCTTTCATATGATGTCAGTTAACTCTTTAGTCCTAGCTTTCTTATATAACAAGGATTTCCTGGAGCTTAAACTGGATGATAAAAGCAGGTTTCCTTCCTAAAAGGGCGGGAGAAAACTCGTTAGATCTTCACCACAATCTGATGGCCTCACAATCGCTTTTATTGAGGCTGGGCTTTCCGAAAATCTTCCCTTGATATAATAAAGTAGAGTTCAAATTCTCAAACAATCGACCCACCAGTTCTGGCAGCTTCTATCGAGTGGGTAGCACGGCGCTTTCCCCGGGCTGAGCAGGAAAGAGGGATAAGACTGAGGAAAACCCAGCAGGGTTTGAGTGCTCGATTGTTGTGGCCTGCAGGTGATTTCCTCCCTTTGGTGAGTATCTATGGGTAAAGTACGGAGGGCCGCAGAGAGTCCATGAGTGTGAGAAATCGATCCAGACTGTGATGCCCTTCCAGGTCAAATAGCCCAGCTTGGTATACGAATGAGACGCTTATGAGAGCGCGTTGCAGTAGAATCGGGGCCTTCGGGGAAACCGGAGGTTATAGGCCAATCAGATGGTAGGGGGGTGCCGCTAAGAGGGGGTACATTATATAGATGCCTTGTTGGTTGGAAATGAGTCAGAACTGACTGTCTAAAAGGGAAGTCGAGTCTCTCCTTTTGCTAGATACCAGCATTTTTTTGAGTTGCTATGGCAACCTCCTCGTGGAAAGAGAGGTGCTGGCTCACTAGTTAGGGTTGGAATAGATACAGCAGCCGCAGTTCCTCTGGGCGTCACCCTGCCATTTGCTGCAGCTGGCCTGGGTATTAATAGCTGTGGTCAATCGAGCGCGAGAGGCACGTGCAGTCCAGTGATTCAACCCCCACGTCGAAAATCCAGGCAGGTGGGATTGGGCATCGGAACCCTTTCTGTTTGTCTTGCTTGGCACTGCCGAGGATGGTATATCACTATTTGACCGGCTGAAGCCATCCAGATCCAAGCAAAGCCAAACAGAGAGCAGGTACCCAGTCATTCAGCTGACAAGAAACCACCAAACTATGGCTTGCAACACAGAAAGAGAGAGATTGCATTGCTCTGGTGCCTTTCACATCCACAAGATCTCTTTATTCGCCCGACTGCCAACTACGTAGCTTTTTTCAAGTGGAGTCCCTGCTGAGCTGTAGGAGACACTGCAGTCTATGTGTTGTACACCAAACTCCCCCAGAATTACCATCTAAACAATGACCATATATCTGGTTTTAGCTGCTGCTTGAGGGCTAACGTAGTGGGGGCCTGGTGATGCAGCAATGGCTGATCTCTCCTACCTCAATCGCAAGCCCTTCCTTAAAACACTGCTGTAAACATTTAAGGTCCAATGTTGTACACAAGGGTGGTGCTTGGATATTCAGTCTTGTTAAACACACAATCAATGCTGGGCCATTCAATTCTACAACACATATACATTCAGTGCTGGGACACCCCATCTTGTTATACATACAGAGTCAATGAAGGGGCATTCTGTCCTTTTGCACATACTAACATACATGGTCCTGGGACACTCAGTCCTGTCACATGTTAAGACAGCACTGTGACACTCAGACCTGTCTCTCTCTCTCTCTCTCACTCACACACACAGACACGCACACACACATACACGCGCGCGTACAAACACACACAGTCAGTGCTGTGACACTCAGACCTCTCTCTCTCACTCACACACGCAGACACACACACGCACACTCAGTATTGGGGCACTCGGTCATATTGCAAATAGTGTTGGGGCATCTGTTATAGACACGTGCACACACATAAAGAATCAGTGCTGGAACGTTTAAATCTGTCCATGTCTTACACACATGCAGTCAGCGCTGGGACACTCAGACCTGTCTCTCTCACGCACGCACGCACACACGCACACAAACACACACACACATACATACAGTCAGCGCTGGGACACTCAGACCTGTCTCTCTCGCCCACACACATATACATACACACACAATCAGTGCTGGGACACTCGATCTGTCTCACTTGCTCTCTCACACACGCACACGCAAACACACACAGTCAGTGCTGGGACACTCAGATCTGTCTCACTTGCTCTCACGCGCACATACAAACACACACAGTCAGTGCTGGGACACTCGATCTGTCTCACTTGCTCTCACATACACACACACACACATACAAACACACACAGTCAGTGCTGGAACACTCAGTCATGTTGCACACACAGTTGGTGCTAGGACACTCAGCATTGTTACACTCCCACATATCTGTCAGCACTGGAACAATTGGTCAGTGGCTGGAACAAAATGGCAGCAATTATTCCAGAACAATTTCTCTACATCCTGGGAAATGAGTCAGTCAGTCTGTCTGTAAAAATGCTATATTGTTTCCCTGTTCTTTTATTTTGGATGCCGTTCATGGTTCTGAGCTTTGCTGAGAGAGTGCAGGCATCTGACTGGGAGTGGATGGCAGCTTGCAAACAGTGGGGACTTTCATCAGATACGTGTGGGCTGTCTCTGAATCCCATGACACACAGCCCAGAGGTGAAAGGTGAACGATCTGAGATTTGACCCCTCTCCATCTTAGGCTGTTCCATATGCCCACCACTCCTGGCTTTTCGACAGAATTGCAGCTCAGAAGTCAACAACAGGCCATTCAGCCTGATCAGTCCCTGCTAAGCGTTTACCCACCAGCCTAATGCTTATTGTAACTCACAGGGGTGAGGTCCTGCATCTGTGGAAAACTTTCTCTTATCCTCTTTGAAATAACTCCACGAAGGCCCGTATCCTGTCACTGAGCCACCCTTTATTTACTTGTACTGAATGTAAGACACTGACCCAGCCAGCTCAGAGTCAGCTCCTAGAGTTAGTAGAGCCCCTGACATTCCTGTTCATATCTGTCAGCCGGGACCCCCTGATAAAACGAGGTCAACAGCCCCAATTAGCGAAATTATATTTAATGAGATCTACCTTGCTGACCTCGTTCCAATCACGACACTGTGTCCTCAATCTCCATCTTTAAATCTTGCATCTTATTTCAAGCTAGGAGGAGCTAGGGAACATTCACATCTCACCTTGAAGCATTTCCCTTAGGCTGCCAGTAGTGAGTGGCTTTGGCCTATTTGACCAAAGGAGGCATCACAGCCATGTTCATCTTTGCACAAATTTTCCAGCACGAGACAGGGATAGTGACTGGGTTGGTGGGGATTACAGGGGAATAAGACCTTGTGCGTTGGCCTTAGGTATCAGCGCCAGGCAGTGCATTTGTCTTCTGGGCTCAGTGGTCAGCGCTCTCTCTCACCTGTGGGTTAGCTGGTGTTGGGTTTAAATCCTTCATTCACGTGTCATAATCCAGCCTGAGTCGCCCAGCACTGGTATCGAAGGCCGCACTGTCAGAAGTTCCACGTTTTTGGACAAGACATTGAAACCAGGCTTCATCTGCCCGTCAAGGGTGGATTCCTGAGCTGCTATCTCAAAGGGAATACCTTGCCGGTGTCTCGGGCCAACGCCCGGGTTCAATTCCCACCTCGGGCAATCGTCTGTGTGGAATTTGCACGTTCTGCCCCGTGTCTGTGTGGGTTTCCTCCGGGTGCTCCGGTTTCCTCCCACAGTCCAAAGATATGCAGGTTAGGTGAATTGGCCACGCTAAATTGCCCGTAGTGTTAGGAGGAGGGGAATGGGTCTGGCTGGGTTGCTTTTCGGAGGGTCAGTGTGGACTTGTTAGGCCACAGGGCCTGTTTCCACACTGTAGGGAATCTAATCTAATCTATCTCGCAATCAACATCTCTAAACAGAGCAAAACAAAAGTGGATGATGGAAATATGCAATAAAAGGAGAAAGTGCTGAAGTAATCTATCAATTGTCCAGTCCCCTTCAGTTCGAAAGGAGAGTGACATCAGACTTAGAACATTGACTCTGTTTCTCTCCACACAGATGCTGCCAGACGTGCTGAGCTTTGCCTCAACTGCTTTTTACATCACTAAAAACATCTGCTCAATATCACATTACTATTTGAGGGATCTTGCTGTGCACAAATTCATTGTCATGCGTCCGACTTTAAGCCTGCGACTATACTTCAGAAGGGCTTCATTGGCTCTGAAGGTTTTGGATTCTGGCTCCTATCACCGTGACTGTCGGCCCACAGGGGTGCCCAGCTCATCGCTGACCAAGTTAGTGAAAGATCAGTCAGCAATTAACCGAAAGCGTCAATTGCCTTTATTGGGAGTGAGCACCGGAACCTCCAAAGTGCTCACCTACCCAAAATTCCAAGCACCACCACGTGTGGTAGACTCAGCAGACCGCACACTAATCAGCCAAATAGGAACAAGATGTACAAAGATGTTGCCAGGGTTGGAGGGTTTGAGCTACAGGGAGAGGCTGAACAGGCTGGAGCTGTTTTCCCTGGAGCGTCGGAGGCTGAGAGGTGACCTTATCGAAGTTTACAAAATTATGAGGGGTCATGGATAGGGTAAATTGGCAAAATCGTTTCCCTGGGGTCGGGGAGTCCAGAACTAGAGGGCATAGGTTTAGGGTGAGAGGGGAAAGATTTAAAAGGGACCTAAGGGGCAAGCTTTTCACACAGAGGGTGGTACGTGTATGGAATGAGCTGCCAGAAGAAGTGGTGGAGGCTGGTACAATTGCAACATTTAAGAGGCATCTGGATGGGTATATGAATAGGAAGGGTTTGGAGGGATATGGGCCGGGTGCTGGCAGGTGGGACTAGATTGGGTTGGGATATCTGGGTCAGCATGGACGGGTTGGGCCGAAGGGTCTGTTTCCGTGCTGTACATCTCGATGACTCTATGTCAAACCAGAATGCAACATGAGGGATTGTCTGAAGAGAAAACGCTCAAACAGAAAGATCTCATGCTGTGGTCAGTGTGGACTGGATGGGCTGAATGGCCTGCTCCCACACAGTCGGGATTCGATGATTCAAAACTCAGTCCGTGTCCTGGATGAACACAACACCGTCCTCAGAGTAACCTGATTATTCGCTGCCCTATGATTTTACTCTGCTCAGATTGCCATCAAAGCCAAGAACAACTGCACTGCAAAAGTACTCAGCTGGGAGTGAGGCTGTCAGCAGCATCCCTGTCCCAGTGTGGTCACTGGGCCGCAAGCCACACCCTTATTGTCCTCTCCGATCAACCTCTCCTCCCCCACAGTTCCTCAGAGATGAGTTCGCTTGTAAATCAGGAACATGTGGTTTGACCGAGCTGTGACTCACAGAAACACATTGTGCCTGATTCATATTTTCCGTCTCTCTCGACAGCGAGAGATTCTCCAACATTTTTACACGAACCCTGGGAGGGCTGACCGAACGTCTCATTCTTCCTGGCTATTGTTTTCTTTTCGCTGGCTCTCTCCTTCCCCTGCACTCCGCCGAAGTTTATGTCTCATCCTGTCCCCCTCACCTAAAGGATGTTAGTTACTCACCACCCACACAGTGAGAGTCGGCTTTGCGAGGCGTCACTTATCACACCAACCCTCTCTTGCAAAACCTGATCCTGGAGAATTCCCGAATCCTGGCGGGCTGAGACAGAGAGGGTGATTCCCACCGCTCTGGTAGACACAGGGGCAGGGAGTGTCAGGATGGAGGTTTCCCAGGGACAGGTTTGTCCTTCCTCCAAGCTTGAGTGATCGGGGGGGGGGTGTCTGAGGATGGGGCCAGACCATAGCCCAGACCGTCCTCTGCACCCTCAGCTTAACTCTGACTGCAGCCACTACCTCCCCGCGCCCCCTGCCCACTTTCACTCTCACCCCAACTCCACAACCTCCATCCCTCGCGACCCCGCTGTCGGGTCTGAGGCGCCTTTCCTCAATCTGTGTGGCATCATCAGAGGGTGACGAGGGGACGGTGGTTAGAAAATCAAAAGCATCCCTCATAGAGCAGTTGAGGACAATAAGAGTTTAAAGAGAGAAGCTGGAAAACACAAGGGTGAAAGGAATAGGGTGGTCCGGGAGGGATCCAAAGGGAACAAGCTAAGGGGGAATCGCCCTTCTGAGCGAATAATTCTCAGCCCCTGTCCTGAGACTGTGTCATTGGTACGAGACAGTTAATCTCAGCAAAGAGGTGCAGTCCCTAATGCAGCCCAGATGTGTGGAGAATGCGTTCTGAGATCGGGCAGCTGCCCTCTGGCCCAGTGGAGCTGGTTTCTGCTCTGAACAACGTTCTCTCTGCAAAAACGATCCCAGGCTTGCTTTCCTCTGGTGTTAGCAGTGGGGGGGGGGGGGCGAGCTCGCATCCATCTCTGTCACTGCAAACGCCCACAGGCAGGGTGCTCCCCATGGATGCCTAAGAATTAAACCCCCTCCCCACATCCCCAGCCCAATACTTTGGAACTTTATGGTAAGAATTTCGATTAGATTAGATTCTCCACAGTGTGGAAACAGGCCCTTCGGCCCAACAAGTCCACACCGACCCGCCGAAGAGTAACCCACCCAGACCCATTCCCCTACACCTAACACTACGGACAATTTCCCATGGCCAATCCACCCTGACCTGGACATTTTTTGGACTGTGGGAGGAAATTGGAACACGCGGAGGAAACCTACACAGACACAGGGAGAATGTGCAAACTCCACACAGACAAGTCGCCTGAGGTGGGAATTGAACCTGGGTCCCTGGCGCTGTGAGGCAGCGGTGCTAACCACTGTGCCACCATGACGTCCAAATGACTGGTAGTAGCGACGAGAGTGGGATGGGTGGCTTTGAACTAGAACACGCAGAATCAGAGCAAATAGCAGGCTGGTGGAGGGGTGGGAAATAAATGCTGATATTGTTGCTTTTAAATCCCACTCCAGCCATTCAGAGTGGGCAACGGATAACTCAACTTGGGCAGAGGATCCCTGGCATATTCAGATTTATCAAACTAGGAGACAGCTGTGTTATAACTGTACAGTTCCACAGCACAATAATATCCCATGAGCAGACTGGGGTCTTTCCTCTAGTAAATGAAGCATTGACCCATTAGAGAACTTTCAAACCACAGAAAGGGAGGACTTGGACAAATGGTTTTCACTACTGTACGAGAGATCAGAACTAGGGAGCTGTCAATCTGAGAGGGTTCCTAATAAATCCAGTCAGAGAATTAAGGAGAAAATTCTTTCCTCAAAGAGTGGTGAGAAGATGAAGCTCGCTCCCATAGGGAATGATTGAGGTGAATAGTATTGACATATTTGAAGGGGGACACTGGAAAACACAAGAGGGCGGCACGGTGGGACAGTGGTTAGCACTGCTGCCTCACAGCGCCAGAGACCCGGGTTCAATTCCCGCCTCAGGCGACTGACTGTGTGGAGTTTGCACGTTCTCCCCGTGTCTGCGTGGGTTTCCTCCCACAGTCCAAAGATGTGCAGGGTCAGGTGAATTGGCCATGCTAAATTGCCCGTAGTGTTAGGTAAGGGGTAAATGTAGGGGTATGGGTGGGTTTCGCTTCGGCGGGTCGGTGTGGACTTGTTGGGCCGAAGGGCCTGTTTCCACACTGTAATCTAATCTAATCTAATCTAATAAAGGGGAAAGAGGAATTGAAACATATAGTTTATAAATCTCTTTAAGGTCGCCTCGCAACCTCTTATGATCCGTTGAAAAATAGTCCCGGTCTAGCCAGCCTCCCGTATAAATCAAACCCTCCAGTCCAGCAACGTCCTGGTATATCTCTTCTGAAACCTCTCAAGCTTAATAATATTCTCCCTGTAACAGGGTGACCAGAAGTGGACACAGTACAGGTCGCTCTGCTATAATTTGCATTTCATTAGCGTGATTTCGCTGTAACAATGATTGATGCATTGGGGATGCTGTTTCTGAAGCGCAAAATGTAATTGATGACAGTTTAAGTGCTGTTTCTAAAGTGCGTTTTCTTTTCTAAAACACAAGAACGCAACTATCAAATAAAGAACTACCTGTACTCCACAAGAAGCCGTACCGATGTCTCAACTTTTTTTTAATTTCAAAAATATACTTTATTCATAAAATTATTTTGATATCTATACAATTGGTGATGCCATACATACATATACATTCCCTTTCTTTCCATACAGAGATCGGAATTAATCATTTGTATGTACAAATCTGTACACAGGACTTGGACAAATGGTTTTCACTACTGTACGAGAGATCAGAACTAGGGAGCTGTCAATCTGAGAGGGTTCCTAATAAATCCAGTCAGAGAATTAAGGAGAAAATTCTTTCCTCAAAGAGTGGGGAGAAGATGAAGCTCGCTTTCACAGGGAATGATCGTGGTGAATAGTATTGACATATTTGAAGGGGGACACTGGAAAACACAAGAGGGGAAAGAGGAATTGAAACATATAGTTTATAAATCTCTTTAAGGTCGCCTCTCAACCTCTTATGATCCGTTGAAAAATAGTCCCAGTCTAGCCAGCCTCCCGTATAAATCAAACCCTCCAGTCCAGCAACGTCCTGCTATATCTCTTCTGAAACCTCTCAAGCTTAATAATATTCTCCCTGTAACAGGGTGACCAGAACTGGACACAGTACAGGTCGCTCTGCTATAATTTGCATTTCATTAGCGTGATTTCGCCGTAACAACGATTGATGCATTGGGGATGCTGTTTCTGAAGCGCAAAATTTTAAACCGCGTTTTGGCTAAATGTAATTGATGACAGTTTAAGCTGTTTCTAAAGTGCGTTTTCTTTTCTAAAACACAAGAACGCAACTATCAAATAAAGAACTACCTGTACTCCACAAGAAGCCGTACCGATGTCCTGTACTATCTCAACTTTTTTTTAATTTCAAAAATATACTTTATTCATAAAATTATTGTGATATCTATACAATTGGTGATGCCATACATACATATAGATTCCCTTTCTTTCCATACAGAGATCGGAATTAATCATTTGTATGTACAAATCTGTACACTGACTATCCAGCTGTTCTGCTGAGGTGTCAGCAGAGCCCACTTACTGAGTGGGCCCTCTGTTGTTTTGGGGCAGGCAGACCTTACACAGTGGTCTTTCCCCACCGCGCCTTGACGGCAGCTGCCCCAAGCTTCAGCGCGTCCCTCAGAACGTAGTCCTGGACCTTGGAATGTGCCAGTCTGCAACATTCGGTCGGGGTCAGCTTCTTCAGCTGGAAGATCAGCAGGTTTCAGACAGACCGAAGAGCGTCTTTGACCAAGTTGATGATCCTCCAGGCCTGTACTATCTCAACGTGTTTGGGTCCGCTCAGCTCCTGACTCCATTGGTTCAAACACAGACAAAAGTGCTGAGCTCCAGAGGTAAGGTGATAGTGACTGCACTTGACATCAAGGCTACAGTTAACCTGGATAGGGTGGGACTTTTTTCACGGGAACATAAGAGTTTGAGGGGTGACTTTACAGAGGTTTATAAAATCACGAGGGCTGGAGATAAGGTGAATGGGAGGTGTATTTTCCCTAGGACGGGGGATTTCATGACTGGGGGGATTTTTTTTTAAGGTGAGAGGAGAAGCATTTAAAAAAGACATGAGGGCAATTTCTTTACACAGAGAACGGTTCATTTGTGGAATGAACTTCCAGAGGAAGTGGTGGATGCGGGTACAGTTACAACGTTTGGAAAAGCAATTCAGAGCAGGACTTATACACTTAATGGTAAGATCCTGGGGAGTGTTGCTGAACAAAGAGACCTTGGAGTGCAGGTTCATAGCTCCTTGAAAGTGGGAGTTGCAGGTAGAATGGATAGTGAAGAAGGTGTTTGGTATGCTTTCCTTTATTGGTCAGACCATTGAGTACAGGAGTTGGGAGGTCATGTTGCAGATGTACAGGACATTGATTAGGCCACTGTTGGAATATTGCGTGCAATTCTGGCCTCCTTCCTATCGGAAAGATGTTGTGAAACTTGACAGGGTTCAGAAAAGATTTACAAGGATGTTGCCGGGGTTGGAGGGTTTGAGATACAGGGAGAGGCTGATCAGGCTGGGGGTGTTTTCCCTGGAGTGTCGGAGGCTGAGGGGTGTGACCTTATAGAGATTTACAAAATTATGAGGGGCATGGATAGGGTAAATAGACAAGGTCTTTTCCCTGGGGTCGGGGAGTCCCGAACTAGAGGGGCATAGGTTTAGGGTGAGAGGGGAAGGATATAAAAGGGACCTAAGGGGCAACCTTTTCATGCAGAAAGTGGTACATGTATGGAATGAGCTGCCAGAGGATGTGGTGGAGGCTGGTACAATGACAACATTTAAAAGGCATCTGGATGAGGACATGAATAGGAAGGGTTTGGAGGGATATGGGCCGGGTGCTGGCAAGTGGGACTAGATTAGGTTGGGATATCTGTTCGGCATGGACGGGTTGGACCGAAGGGTCTGTTTCCATGCTGTACATCTCTATGACTCTATTTAGATAAAT
This sequence comes from Chiloscyllium plagiosum, assembly GCF_004010195.1. Lineage (NCBI taxonomy): Eukaryota > Metazoa > Chordata > Chondrichthyes > Orectolobiformes > Hemiscylliidae > Chiloscyllium > Chiloscyllium plagiosum. The sequence goes on from NC_057754.1 coordinate 2,832,428, forward strand.
ACATGAATAAGACATGTTTGGAGGGATACGGGCAAAGTGCAGACAGGTGGGGCTAGTTTAGATTGGGATTATGGTCAGCATGGGTTGGTTGGGCCAAAGGGTCTGTCTCTGTGCTGTATGACAATAACTCTATGATGGGGTGAGGTGAAGAGAGACTTGGAGAGGAGGCTCAAGTGGAACAGAGAGACAAGCATTGATTTTTAATCTGTTCATGGGATGTGTGTCTCACTGGTTGGGCACACCCTTACTTGCCCTTGGAGAATGAGATGCTGATCCACCTATTTGAACAGCTTCAGGCCGTGCGATGTAGATACAACCACAGTGCTGGTACAGGGGCTTGTGAAGCTGTGGTTGGATAGGGTGTTCCTTGTGCTTCACCTTCCACACATGCCCTTCGAAGAGCAATTGTGTAGTGAACAGAACTAAAATGCTGCAAACGCTTAGTTTTTGAAATAAAAACAGGGAATGCTTGAGAAACTCAGCAGCGTCTGGTAGCGTCTGTGGAGACAGAAACAGAGTTAATGTTTCAAATCCAACATGGCTTCTTCAGAACAGTGTAGTAAACAATGCTAGTGCTTTCCAGCAGCAAATTACTGCAGCTGCTGGAATCTGTACTGAAAAGGCATGTGTGCGTGTGTTTGTGAGTGTGTGTGTGTGTGTGCACGTGTGTGTGTGCGTGCATGTGTGTGTGTGCGTGTGTGTGTGCATGTGTGTGTGTGCGTATGTGTGTGTGTGCATGTGTGTGTGTGCATGCGTGTGTGTGTTGCGTGCGCGTGTGTGTGTGCGCGTGCGTGTGTGTGCGCGTGTGTGCACGTGTGTGCGTATGTGTGTGTGTGCATGTGTGTGTGCGTGTGTGTGTGCACGTGCGTGCGCGTGTGTGTGTGCGTGCGTGTGTGTGTGTGTGTGTGTGCATGCGCGCGTGTGTGTGTTCGCACGTTTGTGTGCGTGTGCGCGCGCGTGTGTGTGTTTGCACGTTTGTGTGCGTGCGTGTTTGTGTGTGTGTGTGTGAGAGAGAGAGAGAGAGTTGGGGTGGGGGGGTTGCGGAGGAGAGGGAAATCTGACTGAAGCTACATGAAAAGACCAAAGAATTCAACCCAAATTACTACCTTGGACTGAAACCCTATGCTTGTGATCATATAGGATCATCATTAACATCTCTCCTTTACTTAATTAAAGTCTTTTTAAAACTTAAAAGGAAACAGGTTCAAAATGAGCAGGGACGAGAATTCCTGTGCCTCATATTAAACAAGTTCCGAGTCAGCAATGTGAGATTCACACTCTTGTGGGTGAAGTTCAAGAGACCTTGTTGAACAAAGATCTGTTTTCATGCTGTATGGCTCTATGACTCTATAACCATAGACAGGGGAATAGTAAGAGATAGCATCTTACTTGGAGTCTGACAGACACTGGTTCCAATTCCACATGATCTTATATCACTGCAATAATAGCTCCTTTCACACGCTCAGTGATTATTGATAGAGTGAAGGTGCCATTTCCTTTACTCCATAAGTCAGAAAATCCTGATGGGAGAATCATAGAATCCCTACAGTGTGGAAACAGGCCATTTGGCCCAACAGTCCACACCAACCCTTCAAAGACTAACCCACCTAGGACCCTTCCGCATTACTCTACGTTTCCCCTGTCTGGTGCACCTAACCTACACATGCCTGAGCACTTTAGCATGGCCACTTTACCTAACATCTTTGGATTGTAGGAGGAAACCCACACAGACACGGGGAGAATGTGCAAACTCCACACAGACAGTCGCCCGAGGTTGGAATTGAACCCAGGTCCCTGGCGCTGTGAGGCAGCAGTGCTAACCACTGAGCCACCGTGTCACCCTAAAGACCTATAGTTTAAAGAGCTGGGGTTTGAGGCACTCAGTGAGATACAAAGCTATTCTTGGACTGGCAATCCCAGTGGCCCTGGATTACTCCTGATCCAGACATAAGAGTTCATATCTCACCATAGTCCCTCCCCAAACTCCTCCGAAGCATTTTGAGACCAATAGATTCCCTTTCTCACAGAGTTACTGCTGTCGCACAAGCAGGCACAACTGCCACAGCAAGATCTCACGAGCAGAAAACTCTCAGCAGGGCCTGTGGAAATCCCAGGGCTGCAGCCCTGAGTCACATCAACACGGCCACAGCCACAGGAAAGGGCTGCATGGAAATATTTGGTAATTAAACTGGGTTTTAAAATGTGAGTAGAATTCCCTGGGCAGTCGCTGTGTCAATAGAGAGACCACAGTTTGTTCAGGAAATCTGCCTCAGGTGCTTCCTCCCCAGTTCATGCTTTGCTTTTGCTTCACAATTGCTATCAATGCTAAACTTTCAATGTTTCTCTCAAAATATTGTAAAAGTCAGGCATTACACTGTGACAACACTGCATTATGTTACAGCTTGGGACAGTACTGTGTTGTATTATAGGTTGGTGTAACGTTGTGCTATATTATAGACTGTGACAACACGATATTCCGTTACTGGCCAGGACAGCACGGTGTTATATAATAGGCTGGGACAGCACTATGTTATTATACAGACCGAACCAGGACTGTGTTATTTTGCAGACTAGTAAAGCATATTGATTAGGCCACTTTTGGAATACTGTATGCAATTCTGGTCTCCCCGATATAGGAAGGATGTTGTGAAACTTGAAAGGGTTCAAAAAAGGTTTACAAGGATGTTGCCAGGGTTGGAGGGTTTGAGCTACAGGGAGAGACCGAACAGGCTGGGGCTGTTTTCCCTGGAGTGTTGGGGGCTGAGAGGTGACCTTATACAGTTTTATAAAATCATGATGGGCATGTTCCTAAGTATAACCTTTTATGTACAGCCTGATGTAATGTGCAAGTTGTAATATAACATAGAGCTAATCTGGTTTGTGTATAAACCATGATATAACATAGTACTGACCTGAATAACCAAGGTTTGTTCCCCAGGGTGGAGGAGTCCAAAACTAGAGGACTAGCCAAAATAAACACTAGCTACAACAGCTGGTGAAAGACTAGGATAATGTGAAGCTTGATACCATCCAGGATAAAGCAGCCTGTTTAAATGGCATCCCATCCACAAACATTCACTCTTTCATAGAGTCATAGAATCCCTACAGTGTGGAAACAGGCCCTTGGACTCAGCAAGTCCACACTGATCCTCCGAAGAGTATCCCACACACACCTATTCCCCTATTACTCTACATTCACCTCTGACTCATGCACCTAACCTACATGTCCCTGAACACTATGGGGCAATTTAGCATGGCCCATTCACCCTGACCTGCACATCTTTGGATTGTGGGACGAAACCGGAGCACCCGGAGGAAACCCATCCAGACACGGGGAGGATACGCAAACTCCACACAGACAGTTGCCCGAGAGTGGGATCGAACTCAGGTCCCTAGTGCTGTGAGGCTGCAGTGCTAACCGCTGAGCCACCATGCTGCCCCTTTAGGAACTTACAGAAGCAGCAGTGCGCACCAACTACAGAAATTCACCAGAGATCCTTCAACCACTTAGACGAAACTCATGACCACTTCCATCGAGAAGGGCAACAGATACATAGGGACACTACCCCCTGCAAGTTCCCCTCAAACCACACGCCATCTTGACTCTTGAATTGTGGAGTAAAACCGACCATATCTCAGGATTAGAGGATGCTTGGGATTGTGATATTCCTTAACCAAATTGGCCAACTCTTGAAAGGTTTTAATATCTGGGAAACTTAGGCTCCAAATAACCAAAAAAGCTGCAGGTCCACAAGCTGTAAGGAGGATCACTGGCTGATTTTCATCTACCCCAATGTCATTTGCCTGGAAAAAAAAACATATTCTTTCTATATGACAGGCCCGGTTTTCAATGGCAAGATTGAACAAGTCAGACTTCCCAAGTAATAGCATGATGCCAGAAATGCTTACCCCAACTCAAAGACGAGCGAATTTCGTCAGCTTTGCTCTCGTCGCCACTGAAATAACTCCACAGAGGCCAATATCCCTTCACCAAGTCATCCTTTATTTACTTGTGGAGAGTCCTTGACACTGATCCAGCTCCCCTAGAGCCAGCACTCAGAGTGAGCGGGATGTCTGACCCTCCTGTTGTTATCAGTCAGCCAGGGCTCCCTGATAGGACTAGAGTAGCAGTCTCAATCAGGGAACTCATAATTTATAAGATCCACTCTGCGACATTCATGACAATCACTACATACAGGACATAAAGAAGCTAGAAAAAGATATATTATGTAGTTTATGAGCAATAGTTATGGGCAAACCTGTGATAAATAGATTATAGCGTCATTGGACCATTCAGCCGAACTCGTCCGTGCTGACCAGATATCCGAACCTAATCCAGTCCCATTTGCCAGCACTTGGGTCATATCCCTCTAAACCCTTTCAATTCATCCATCCAGCTGCCTTTTAAATGTAGCCATTGTACCAGCCTCTGGCAGCTCATTCCATACACGTACCACCCTCTGTGTGAAAAAGATGCCCCTTAGGTCCCTTTTAAATAATAATGTGCGAAAATATGAAATGGTTCATTTTGGGAGGAAGGAGTGAAAAGAAGCACTTTATCTGACATAGGGAGAGGTGACAGAGCTCTGAAATGCAGGGGACCTGTTTGTCTGAGTACATGAAATACAAAAGATTAGCATGCAGATATAGCAAGTAGTGAGGAAAGCTAACAGAATGTTACCGTTTATCACGAGGGGAACTAAATGTCTGTGTGGTGTTAGCACATTCTCCTGGGTGTGCATGGGTTTCCACCCATAGCCCAAGAGTGAGTGGATTAGATGGACTGGCTGCGCTAATTACCCATAGTGACCAGGGATGTACAGGTTAAGTGGATTAGCCATGGGGTAGGAAGTGTAACAGGGATAGGGTAGAGGGCTGGGTGTGGTTGGAATGGTCTTTAGAGGGTTCGTGTGGACTTGGAAGGCTGAATGACCTACTTCTACAGTGAAGAGATTTTATGATTATATGAAATACAAACATAGTGAAGTTACGCTTCAGTTGTACAAGGCACTGGTGAGACCACACCTGGGGTCCTTGGCACAGCTTTCCCTCATTACCAAATCTCCACAAATACAGTGCTCCCTTAGTGCTGACCGACAGCACTCCGTCAGTACTGACCCTCTGACAGTGTAGCAATCCCTCAGTACTGACCCTCCTACAGTGCAGCATTCCCTCAGTACTGACCCACCGACAGTGCAGCCCTCCCTCAGTACTGACACACCGACAGTGCAGCATTCCCTCAGTACTGACCCTCCGACAGTGCAGCACTCCCTCAGCAGTGACCCACTGACAGTGCAGCATCCTTCAGTACTGACCCTTTAACAGTGCGGCACTCCCTCAGTAACGACCGTCTGACAGAGCAGCACTCCCTCAGTACTGACCCTCTGACAGTGCAGCACTCCCTCAGCACTGACCCTTTGACAGTGCAGCACTCCCTCAGTACTGACCCTCTGACAGTGATGCACGCCCTCAGTACTGACCCTCTGACAGTGCTGCACTCCCTCAGTACTGACACACCGACAGTGCTGCACGCCCTCAGTACTGGTCCTCCGACAGTGCTGCACTCCCTCAGCACAGACCCTCTGACAGTGCTGCACTCCCTCAGTACTGACCCTCTGACAGTACAGCACTCCCGCAGTACTGACCCTCTGACAGTGCTGCACTCCCTCAGTACTGATCCTCTGACAGTGCTGCACACCCTCAGTAATGACCCTCTGACAGTGATGCACACCCTCAGTACTGACTCTCTGACAGTGCTGCACTCCCTCAGTACTGACACACCGACAGTGCTGCACTCCCTCAGCACAGACCCTCTGACAGTGCTGCACTCCCTCAGTACTGACCCTCTGACATCCTCTGACAGTGCTGCACACTCTCAGTACTGACCCTCTGACAGTGCTGCATTCCCTCAGTACTGACCCTCCGACAGTGCGGCACTCCTTCAGTACTGAGCCTCGGACATTGCGGCACTCCCTCAGTACTGACCCTCTGACAGTGCAGCACTCCCTCAGTAATGACCGTCCGGCAGTGCTGCACTCCCTCAGTACTGACCCTCTGACAGTGCGCCATTCCCTAAGTTCTGACACTCTGACAGTGCTGCACTCCCTTAGGACTGATACTCTGACAGTGCTGCACTCCCTCAGCACTGACTCTCTGACAGTGCTGCACTCCCTCAGTACTGACCCTCTGACAGTGCTGCACTCCCTCAGTACTGACCCTCGGACAGTGCAGCATTCCTTCAGTACTGATCGTCTGTCAGGGCTGCACTCCCTCAGTACTGACCCTCTGACAGTGCAGTACTCCCTCAGTACTAACCGTCTGACAGTGCTGCACTCCCTCAGTACCTACCCTTTGACAGTGCAGCATTCCCTCAGTAGTGACTCTCCGACACTGCCCTCTCCCTCAGTACTGACTCTCTGACAGTGCAGTACTCCCTCAGTACTGAACCTCCGACAGTGCAGCACTCCCTCAGTACTGACCCTCTGACAGTGCAGAACTCCCTCAGTACTGACCCTCTCACAGTCCAGCACTCCCTCAGTACTGACCCCCTGACAGTGTAGCATTCCCTCAGTACTGACCCTCTGACAGTGCAGCATTCCCTCAGTACTGACCCTTTCACAGTTCAGCACTCCCTCAGTACTGTCCCTCTGACAGTGCAGCATTCCGTCATTACTGACTCGCTGACAGTGCTGCACTCCCTCAGTACTGACCCCTGACAGTGCAGCATTCCCTCAGTCCTGACCCTCTGACAGTGCAGCATTCCCTCAGTACTGACCCTTTCACAGTCCAGCTCTCCCTCAGAACTGTCCCTCTTACAGTGCTGCACTGACTAGAACTGTCCCTCTGACAGTGCTGTACTCCCTCAGAACTGTCCCTCTGACAGTGCTGCACTGCCTCAGAACTGTCCCTCTGACAGTGCTGCACTGCCTCAGAACTGTCCCTCTGACAGTGCTGCACTGCCTCAGAACTGTCCCTCTGACAGTGCTGCACTGCCTCAGAACTGTCCCTCTGACAGTGCTGCACTGCCTCAGAACTGTCCCTCTGACAGTGCTGCACTGCCTCAGAACTGTCCCTCTGACAGTGCTGCACTGCCTCAGAACTGTCCCTCTGACAGTGCTGCACTGCCTCAGAACTGTCCCTCTGACAGTGCTGCACTGCCTCAGAACTGTCCCTCTGACAGTGCTGCACTGCCTCAGAACTGTCCCTCTGACAGTGCTGCACTGCCTCAGAACTGTCCCTCTGACAGTGCTGCACTGCCTCAGAACTGTCCCTCTGACAGTGCTGCACTGCCTCAGAACTGTCCCTCTGACAGTGCTGCACT
>NC_057754.1:2841088-2842303 GCF_004010195.1 Chiloscyllium plagiosum
CCCTCTGACAGTGCTGCACTGCCTCAGAACTGTCCTTCGGACAGTGCTGCACTGCCTCAGTACTGACCCTCTGACAGTGCAGCATTTCCTCAGTACTGACCGTCTGACAGTGCAGCATTCCCTTAGTACTAACCCTCCGACAGTGCAGCACTCCCTCAGTACTGACTCTCCGACACTGCCCTCTCCCTCAGTACTGACTCTCTGACAGTGCAGTACTCCCTCAGTACTGACCGTCTGACAGTGCAGCACTGCCTCAGTACTGACTCTCTGACTGTGCAGCATTCCTTCAGTACTGATCGTCTGTCAGGGCTGCACTCCCTCAGTACTGACTCTCCGAAGTGCAGCACTCCCTCAGTAATGGCCCTCTGACAGTGCTGCACGCCCTCAGTACTGATCCTCTGACTGTGCTGCACTTCATCGGTACTGACCCTCTGACAGTGCAGCAGTCCCTCAGTACTGATCCTCGGACAGTGTTGCACTCCCTCAGTACTGATCCTCTGACAGTGCAGCACTCTCTCAGCACTGACTGTCAAACTGTGCTGAACACCCTCAGTATGGACCCTCCGACAGTGCTGCACTCCCTCAGTACTGACACTCTGACGGTGCAGCACTCTCTCAGTACTGATCCTCCGACAGTGCTGCACTCCCTCAGTACTGACACTCTGACGGTGCAGCACTCTCTCAGTACTGATCCTCCGACAGTGCTGCACTCCCTCAGTACTGACACTCTGACGGTGCAGCACTCTCTCAGTACTGATCCTCCGACAGTGCTGCACTCCCTCAGTACTGACACTCTGACGGTGCAGCACTCTCTCAGTACTGATCCTCCGACAGTGCTGCACTCCCTCAGTACTGACACTCTGACGGTGCAGCACTCTCTCAGTACTGATCCTCCGACAGTGCTGCACTCCCTCAGTACTGACCCTCTGACAGTGCTGCACTCCCTCAGCACAGACCCTCTGCCAGTGCAGCACTCCCTCAGTACTGACCCTCTGACAGTGCAGCTCTCCCTCAGTACTGACCCTCCGACAGTGCAGCACTCCCTCAGTACTGACTCTCCGACACTGCCCTCTCCCTCAGTACTGACTCTCTGACAGTGCAGCACTCCCTCAGTACTGACCGTCTGACAGTGCAGCACTGCCTCAGTACTGACTCTCTGACTGTGCAGCATTCCTTCAGTACTGATCGTCTGTCAGGGCTGCACTCCCTCAGTAC